>NW_027471424.1:0-25486 GCF_051020765.1 Lasioglossum baleicum
TTTATGAAGTACCTGAGTTCTTAGACATCGGGTTGGAAGAATTAGAATTGCGAAATCTATGAAATATCGGAATTCTAAGGAATTCGATATCGCGTACCTGATTTCGTGTAGAATTTTTAAACTCGGAATAACAGAATTGCAAATGGTGTATTTCTAATTCTAATTCTAAAATTCTAAAAGACTAAGTTCTTAAAACATTGGTATTCAAAATACCTGATATATCGTGATACTTAAATCTGAAATGATCCGAATTCCAAACATTCAAAGTCTAAAATTATTCGATTTGCGAGAAATCTGAATTTCTAAAACTTAAATTCCGAATGCTTGTACTTTTAAATTGTTTGAACTCTAAGAAATTCAGATATAAAATATATTTAATTTTTTGAGGTGTCTGAATTCTAAAGAGCTAGAATTTACAAGTGACATGAATTATACTCTACTTCAGTCCCAAAAAATAAAAGTTTATGAAATACCTAAATTCCAAATATGTGAGACATTAAACAATTTTAACTTCAAGAGAAACTGAACTATCAAAGTACCTGAGTTCCAAATGCTCGAGATTCAACAACATTCGAATCTTAAAGAAATAGAATTCTTAATAAATTTCAAATTTTAATTTGAAATTTAGATATTTAAAGTTTGAAAGTCTTAAAAATCCGAAATTTTAAAGAGACTAGAATTTTAAGTATTTACATCACCGAAATCAATGAACTTGAAACAACTTGAACTACTAATTTTACTAAACTGAATTCCAAATGCCTGAATCTCTAAAGTAGCTGAATTTTTACGATACTCCTCCTCTAAAGTATCTGAAGTCCAAATATAAAATTATGTAAAAGTTTCCAAAGTGTTTAACATATCAAGATCTTTGAATTTCAAGCAACTCAAAGTCCCAAGTTTATAAAGCTCAAATCCAAGTACACGAATCTTAAAAATACTAATCTTCCAAAATATTTGTATTCCAAATACCAGAATTTTTAATATTCTCCTTTCCCAAAATACCTGGAATCTAAATACCCAAATATTTTAAATAGTCAGCTTCCAAAATACCTGGATTCCAAATACCAGAATTTTTAATATTCTCTTTTCTCAAAATACCTGGAATCTAAATACCTAAATTTTTAAAAACAGTCAACTTCCAAAATACCTGGATTCCAAATATAAAATTGCAGTTTCTAAAATATTCGATATACCAAGATCTTTGAATTTCAAGCAAGTAATAGTCCCAAGTTTATCACTCTAAATTCCAAGTACACGAATCTTAAAAATACTAATCTCTCAAAATACCTGAATTCCAAATACTTGAATTTTCAAGATACTCTCTCCCAAACTATCTGAATTACATTTCCCAGAGCCATTGAAACCCAAATCTCAACCCGAAGTATCTAAATACCCAAGTACCCAAGTTCTCAAGCCGCGATTACTCGAAACAGATGAATAAATACATAAATCCGTACCCCGCGAGCCGTTGAAACGAGCGGGATTAAGAAATGCTTCTTTCCCCGAACATGGCCATAAACTATGAGAACATAGAATTTATTTTTAGAAGCCATTACGATTTCCGTCATAAAGCTGAAAAAGCCGGAGTGATGTCAATCGTAAAGGAACAATAAGGTATTATAAAACTCGCGCAGACGGGAGAAATTGCTGTACGATAATGGCCAGACCAATAACTATCACCGTGTACCATTCGACGCGTTACAGTCGCACCATACACACACGTAGTGGCCGAAAAAGAAAAAATTAGCGATTGTAGCAGCACTTTCGTCCTCCTTCTCTCGTCTAGCCAGACCTAGACTCTAGGCTAACCGATCGCCGGCCGAGATTATGTAAATTGTTACATATACAAAACAAATGCCCGTCTCCGTTCGATTGCGCTTAAATGGCCGATTTGTTGATCGACGCGCGATACCTCAATATGGCGGACTCGCGTGCCTTATTACACTTTCAAAATGCCCGCTCGGGGAGGCAGGAATTCGAGCGACAATATTTTCAGCAAACGAAATTCCGCGGTGCTCTGTGGCTCTATTAACATACAAAGAACGGATAAACCGTTCCTGTTTGGAATAACAATTTCGTTTATTTACCCTACGCCCGTATGTACCGTGTCGGGCACTAACATGAGACACTCGTGTGCCTCGGTGGAACACAAGTTCTTCGCTGCTGCTCCTTTTCGAACTTTCATATTTCCAAGGCTTCGGGCTTCGATTTTCCTCGTAAAATGTCCGAAACCTTCAGTAGCCTTGCTTTCGGAATTTAGAAACGATTATACGGATTTATGTGTTTTCTAATTTCCAGGGTTCGAAAGTCGTCGAGAGGCGAAATTTGGAAATATTCTCCGGCCTGCGCGCAGGTTCCTGAATACGAAAAATTCGTAGGTTTGCGAACGGTTTAGAGTTTGGATTTTGAAATAACTGAATTTTAAAGTATCCGTCACGCATGGTACCTGAATACTGAATATCACGTTTTAGACGATACCTGGTTTACAAAGCATTTCAACTGCTAAATGACTACGTTGGCGAAATAATAATAAAACAGAAGATATTTGAATTTCAAATGTTTCGGTTATAAATATTGGGGCACTCGTATTGCCAGATTTATCAAGGTACTGAAATTACGAAAATTCTAATATGAAATGAAGAATTTTAGAATTTAAAGCGATTCTCAAATACCTGAGATATATGAATTCAAGAACCTTTGAATTATTACAACTTATTAACTATTTCAGTAACAGCACCTGATTTTCAAACAACCTGAACTCTCAGGGTAATTCAAATTCTGAAGTACTGAACTATGATAAGAAAGTACGTTTGAAGATATTTAGAATCCATAAACGCCTAATTTCAATGGTATTTAAATCCTGAAAATAGATCTAATTTTCGTCCTGTCTGAATTTCAAATTACCTAAATTTTGAAAATAACCATTAAAATTTAATTGTACTCGAGTTCCGAGTGTTTCTAAACTCCGAGATCATTTGAATTGTACAAATACGTGCATTTCATAAGTACATGAATTCGAAAGAGTACCTGACAAGGAACCATATTCACCTCGTACACGATGATTTTGATGAAATTTAAGTGAAAGCTAATTCTCAGAAAAGTATTTGACCCGAATTTCTTTTACTAACCATCGTTTTTATTACAGGGGTGAAATCAGTCCTTAAATGTAAGGATTGAAGACATATTTTTTGGAAAATTTCGAGAATCGAAAGGATTACAGTTAAATTGTTCTTTTCGCAAAATGTAATAATTTACATGAATGATGTGGTCAATAAGGTAGAAATAACTATGAAAAATTAATTTGTTTCAAAAATATATTAAAAATTCGACACTCCTTCATAGTTTATCGTACTAAATATAAAATCATTTTTGTATAAATGAATATAGAACAAAATACATGTTTTTGGAATTTTTTATTCTTCCACTAGAAATATTAATTATGATACAAACAGTTTTCAGTCATTTCATGCTATGAGAAGCATTCCAAGTCTGATTCTACACCCATAGTAAACTTTATCAACGTTTTGGGTAATTGTGACTAGTATGGGATACATTGTTCATTATCTTTTTAATTAGCCATCAGCCTTTCAATATGCAGAATTGCAACGCTGTCACTTTCAAATTTGAATTTTCGAAATACTTAACATGCAAAATAGAAAATTCCCAAACACCTCAAAAGCAAAGAGATACTATTTACAAATAACATCCACTAATTCGAGTATATACACCCTTTTATTCGCAATAATTATCGCTGAATATTATCTCTATCATTAACACTAGAAAGCCAAAAGGATTAAAACGACTCGTTTCACATATTTTATTTTCACAATTTTTGAAGAAGAAATTTATGCGTTTCATTCAAATCGAAAGATAATTGTTTCCAGTTATTCATCTTCCTCGTACCACTACAATTATCATTATTTACGTAGAATATATGTAGCTACTCGTTACATGTCGGTAGTTCTCGAATTAATTATTACCTTCCTATAAATGTATGAAAGAAACACCGTGAGAAAGGTTACATCGGGACGTTTCATTTCCAATATATTTTGCATATTTTCGCCAAACCGACAGTGGTCAGACACTTATGGACATCGGTATATACACCATGACATGCAAGAGAATTCTAATGGACAGAACACCAAGGAGATTAAACCGAAGCTCCACCATGGCAACCGCAAGCACGTCAACCGTCATTTATATCTCGCCGCGTTTCCGTGTTACAATAAATCCCCTATCTCGCGATCGCGCGGTCTAACATTATCCATATTTAATGCGCGTCTTTAATAAAACAGACTAAACGTTACGAAACCGTTACGAAAGCTACCGACGCCGTTAGGCTCCGTGAAATGTCAATTTTCTGCTCCCGGCGTGATAAATAAACTTATTTACACTTTCGATCTTGCAACATTTTTCCACATCGTCGATCCACTCGATCGTTACTATAATCCTCCGCGATCCCGTGACCATGTGTCACCACGAGAGCTCTATCCACACACGCGCCACGTTTATTCCACCCCGTGCACGCGTGAAAATCGAACACGCGATAAATCAGGCGGCTGTCGTTTCGCCAGGTACGCTCGAGGAATTCATTAGAATTCGTTAGAAGCGTCGCGGCGCGTTCCGCTCGCGTTTCGACCCGTTCGTCGTTTAAAAACGGGGAAAACAAACGCGACAAAACAAATCGCGAATGAATTGAGCAATTGGTAGCAGAATAAAGACTTTTAAAAGGTGCTTGTAAATCATTTTGCAAACTCGTCTGATTCATGAAATGTTGAACCGCTCGTCGATCGAAATTATGGTGTGAGATGGTTCATGGTATTCTACGTTGAAAATAATCATGGAAAAGGAGGATCGGTGTAATTCCGAAAATAAAACCGGTAGAAAGATACGAAATATACGAAAGATACAAATACGAAAAGGAATGAATGTGATGACGGTAATTACATAGCGAGAATTGTAGCAATGAACGTCGTAAGTAGGACTGAAGTATTGAATTATGGCAGATAAATCATGGGATAAAGTTAAACGCGGCGACTGAACCCAAAGCGAAGAATTCAAGGCAAGGTCGCTCAAGGAACTTAACGAATCTTAAAGTGAAGAAAAATGAAATCGTAAACAGACCAGAAGCATTAGCAAATCAATGTATACAGCTTGGAAAAAAATATAGAAGGTCGTTGAATTAGAAAAGGAAGCCGGGTAAAACTAAAATTGAGGGAACAATAAAACTCGCAGGTAACAAAGATTAAACGCTTTATTTTGCAAAATAAATACTTGTTGACAACTCGCGAATTTGAATTTTCTTCCCACCAGATTCCAAACCATCTAGACCACGCCATAAAAATCTTACACTTAATATAACAAAGACTTTGAACTATAAATGTATATTTTAACCAATTTATATTTTAACATATATTAATATTTGTATGTCTCAAATTATTTTTAATTTTAAAGTACTGCGACCTGATACATAACGTCACCCAATCGATTTGATTCCAGATTTACGCGTCCGAGCTGAAAAATATCGTAGATCTCTAAGGCTCGGTTCTCAATGGCAAGACGCGAGTTCTGGAAGTCATTTCAAAGTCGCTT
Source organism: Lasioglossum baleicum (assembly GCF_051020765.1). Taxonomy (NCBI): domain Eukaryota; kingdom Metazoa; phylum Arthropoda; class Insecta; order Hymenoptera; family Halictidae; genus Lasioglossum; species Lasioglossum baleicum. The sequence continues at coordinate 5,593 of NW_027471424.1, forward strand.
TCTCCGTTTCGAAAATTCTCCATCGATAATGTCAATCGTAAGGAATACCGAACTCCGGTTATACGATCCTGTAAATTTCTCTTCACGACTGTAGCCCAAACACGTTCCACGATTTCGGCTACGTTTACGTGTTGTTACAGAGCTGTACGTCCACGTAATGCCGGTGTGAACGAGGCCATGTATAATAAACGAGATTTATCAACGTTTGTCCTAAACCTCTTCTTCAATTTGCTACTTCGATAGACTTAATTAGTGGATAGACAAGATTTGAATTTTCTTGGTATTCGAATGAGAATTTGACTCAAAAATTGTCAACCAATCAAATCCAGAAACGATTTGAAATGTATAATAAACGAAATTTATCAATGTTTGACCTGAACCTCTTATTCAATTTGCTACTTCGATAGCTATTATAGACCTAATTAGTGGATAGACAAGATTTTAATTTTCTTGGTATCCGAATGAGAATTTGACACAAAAATCGTCAACCAATCAAATTCAGAAACGATATGAAATGTATAATAAACGAGATTTATCAACGTTTGGCCTAAACCTTTTCTTGAATTTGCTATTTCTTGTACTTATACTGTCTACTTTATAGCTATCATGCTCTGCGAGTCTAGATATTCCAGGTGTAATTAATGGATGAACAGGATTTTAATTATCTTCATCTCCGAAAGAGAATTTGACACGAAAATTGTCAGCCAATAAAATCCTGAAACGATCTGAAATCTATAATCTTTAGATAAGTGAACAGGATTGTGGGGTGGAGTTCGGAAGAAAGGAATGTCGACATGTTAGCACGACTTATACTAGGATTATGAGACGTCGATATTCCTGACCCTGAAATCCGAAGACTCGGCTGAGACAGCCGTAAGGTCACCAGACCTGACAATGACCATTAAAAGGTTGCAGAATGCATTACAGACCATTTCCAGGCTGTAAGATCTCGAACTTGTAGGTACCAAAGTCATAGTACCTGTAATAAATAACCACGGGGCTGTCCAATTCGTTTCAGCTTACACGAAACTGTAGGAACACGAACTTCGTGACCATGATGTCGTAAAAATACCTCCAGACTGCTCCAAGATCATTGGACGTGAAACTCCATGACAACGAAGTAGCAGGAACTATCCCAGCGAAAGTTAAGGCTGAACTATCCTCTATGGATCATGCCGGGGCCATAAGTTCTGTCACGACCCGTTCGGATGTAACCACGAAATTCACCGAAACAACCTGAGACGCGTGAAACATCGAATTCCTATCTCTGATCAATCGCGTTTGTTTCAAATAACAAGCACCGTGTAAACTCGAATTTCACTGGATTTACGAGGTACCAAGCTTTATGACCCGACGTCGTAGAATTCGTGTATGACTGTCAAAGATACTCGTAAAGTCCAGTAAATCAGTACGAGACCGTGAGGTATCAAAGCCGATAATCGAGGAGTTGTATTATTCCGACTAGGCTATTAGGGGATCATAGTAGTGGACTCAAAGCAGATGGTAGATAAACGGTATCACGAAATTCATGACTCCAGTATCTCGAGATTCTTAGCTGATCTCTAGATCACCGTGAGACATCTCGAGTATCTCGAGTCCCTCCGAGACTATCAGGCCTCGAATTTGGAACTTGAGACCTAGGACACCGAGCCTTATGCTTTGCACTCGTAAATAAGTCGTCGCAGAGGGACTCAGGGACGATTGGTCCCCTGGGGGTTTAATATAGTCGAACAACTTCGCGGTTTCTCGGTACGGGTCCTATTACATCAAGATCTCACGATCCTGGTGACCCGTAACTCGTTGATCTATGACACTTTGGTGGTCTTGCGCGGGTCCTGTAACTCCAAGGTCATGCAACCCGAGATTCCACAATCTGGTAGATGATCTGAAATTGGTAACGTCACCTTTTAGTGGTCTTATGTAGCTTCTATTACCCTGCGGTTAGGGATTTAAAAATTCAGTAATTCCGTTGGTGGTCCAAGATAAGCCAAGACTTTGCCGGTCTCGTGTAAGTTCTGTAACCCTGTAGTCATTCTGAAATTCCACCTACTATAAGTTATCCTACAAACCATTCAGAGTGGATCTTATAACCTTTCAGTGATGCATGATCGTCAAATTTTGGAATATTTCAAAAAATGACGAAATGTTCTGCAATAATAAAGATTCTGGGAATCTTTGATAGTACAGTTTGTGTACTATATGTGTACTATAAATGTCATAAAATTGTGCAAATTATTATTACAGTACAGTAAAATTTTCGTATAATTTTAACAAAAGCAAATAAAATTTTAATTTATTTGCAATTGAACTATAAAACATACAACTTACGTACTTGTCAGGAAAGACGAATGAAAACTATAGATTCCTCTTTAAAAAAAAATGTCCTATCTTTTTTTTTTAATACTATCATTATCTTGATACTACACATTTTCTACAATTTTTCGATAGGTCATAATTGAAAGCAAGTCTAAAGCAAATCGTTCAAAGTTTCATGAGTAAAGATGAAGCTATTCTTTCTAAAAGGAACCGCTTTCAATAGCTCCCTAATGTCTGTCAATGTCAAGTTTATCTGACAGATCTGTTCGAATCGATCAGCCAAAGCGATGGAGAATCCTTTGGAAATCGACGACGAAGAAAATAAACTCCTCGTGGCTAAGAATGGAGATATCGAGGCACTATACAAGGGCCGAGTTCACGCAGCTATCTCCGAATCGCGACACATCTATCGGATCTATTAACATCGAATAGGATAGATGTCTTGGCGAAAGAGATCTCGCGTTAGAAACAAGATCGAACGATTAAACAGAAAGTCTGATCCGGGCCCGATCACCATTCACGCGCCATTTGCATTGCGAATCAGTCGTACCAACCGTGCTTCTCTCGATTCCCTGTTCATCGAGGATAATAATTCGATTCTAGATCAAGTGGTCGAAATAATTCGGTAGAAATTTTGGAATTTTCGAATTAACGAACAACAGGACGAAAATATTCGATACACTATGGTAGAAAGTTCGAATTTATTGGTTAGTTAAACGTAATAACTTCAGGAGCAATTTAGAAATCGATTTTCTCGGAAAGGAGGCTCGCTGTAAGAAAACTTATGCCACATTTTCGAGCCGATTTTTCCACAGCTGTCGCATTTCACGAATCGAAGTATTTTTATTATTTTCCGCTCGAGAGAAAGCCGAGTCAGAGACATCTGCGGAGAGTTGGAACTGGGAGCAACAAAAAAGGCTGTAACGGATAAAAACGACAATGCTATTGTTGCAATCCGACTAACTGCCTCCGTCAATCTTCATTAGAACACGCCTTGATTAACGTGCCCAGTCAGAAAGATTTAGTTCGATTGGATCTCGAGCAGATTCGAATCTCCGGCGAACTTTCCATCGTTCTGTGAAGATTTTATTCAATGGAACAGGCTGAATGGCGGTGAAATTAGACGTTAAGCTTCAGCCGTTGAAACTCAATCTGGTACACGCGCGGCAAGGATACGGCCTCAAAGAAAGAAGCTTTCAGGTAAATCAAGATGAAAAGTAAACGTACGAGGTCGAACGTAATGCCTGATTTACGCCACACGCTAGACTACGTATAGAGTGGAGCTTAAGCCGCTTTCACACTGCAGGGCACTAGCGTCAATAACTTGGTTTTCAAAAATTTCATTTATTATCGACACATTGAGGACTAATAATGTTATTTCTATCTTTACCTAGTGGCCAGCTATGTTTTTGGTGAATGAATGCGAAAAAGGTGTTACATAAATGATAGAGCACAGGTTGAGTTTTAAAGAGATCTTTTGAAGAGAATAATCACTTTTAATTACATATGGAACTTATAGTCTCACAGAATGAATTTTCCCTTACATTGCTACACTATAAATGACAATACGGAAAATATAAAAATTCTCGTGATTGGTCATAAGCTTTACAATAGAAAATATGATAATTCTAGATATCAGTGTATTAAGAGACGAGTAATTCTTTTTCTTGCTAAAATTACATTCAGTAATTCATTTATTATATATTCTTCAATGATTTAGAACGAAATATTAAATTGAAGTTTTAAGTATCGTACTTTGAGAATCGTTCTTGTTTAAATTAATATAGAGTAATAAATATGTCAATCTATTACTGAGCACAAGAAATCACTGAAATCTATGTTTCTAGCACAATTAATTTAACGAAAATAAGTCAAGTCCTAAAATACAAATCAAACAATGAAGTAATTCTTAGAAAAACAATTTTCTAAATTTGAACAACTCAATATTTCAAATTATTCCTTTAACTTTCTGTATTAGAAAATTTTTTTGTTATTCGAAGCTTTTCTTGCACATTTCTAAACTCGGTAAGACTATTTATGTTAAAATACAAGAAGGAAATCACGCATACTTTGTTTGAATATCTCAAATCGAGTTATTACTTCGTATTCGTTATTTAAGCTTCAAGATATTAAAACAAAAAGCGACTCTGCATGAGTGCAATAGGTTAACCTGTTAACCGTAAAATTTAGTTTTAAAAGATTTTCACAGAGTGCGAAGTTAAAACCAAGCAATGACGAGTATACACGTCAAACGCAGGCTAAATAATCCTATTATAAATTTTACGAAAAACGAGGGAGGATTACATTTTTATTTGATAACAAAAATTAACAATTCGTCTCTGAATATGTTATTCCTACTAAAAGCTTGAAAATTGTCAAAAAATAATAAAATAAATACACACACAAGAAATGGAAAAAAGAAAGCAATTTAAATGGTTCTAATTTATTAAAATATAAAGGAAACACGCCATCAAATAATATTCTTATGAAATGTTACAGAAATCTCGAGTTTTCATATTCAATGGTAATTATTTATTTTACACGACAAGTAACGCACTTAACTGGTTAATTAGCACCAAACTCTGTGATCGAACGATACAAACTGAGAACTAATATCTGCTAAACTGTCATCCATAGCCACCCCGATAGAAAATCCGATCCTCCTCGATGACACAAGAAATCGCGTGCTCGCTTCCGTGAGACTCCAAACCGAATTCCGTTCAAAACCCCAATCTGAGAACTCGAAACCGCGAACTTATTACCCCGTGTGATTACGCGTATTTATATAATTGTCGGGTGTACGATAAAATTACCGTGGCAACGGCTGAGAGGCCGCCGATTTCGAATATTTATATAATTGTTGGGAACGGGCGGCAATAACGAAGCGAAAGAAATTTCACAGTTGCGGTTTCGAGGACGAGGGAGAAAAGGGGTAAAAAGGGGGAAAAATGGGAACGAACAGTGGGAAACGTTCTTCCCGTAATACGACACATTCGGGAAAGTACCACAATGCATTTCACGGCGCAAAAAGCGGCTTGCGTAACGCGGTATCGATTATCGCTAGAGAGCTATCGATCTCGCGCGAAAAGAGCAAGAAAAGCGGGGAAAAAAGAGCGCCCGCTTCTTGCCGCCTTTCTAAGAGCATTGTGGAAAGCACTGGCGAGATCGGAGAGCACTGATTCGCCGTTTGATTGAGGAATCGCGAGCATGAATGGGTACGAAGAAGAAAGTCCCGACTTTGAGTATGCTTTGGAGAAATTTTCTGGTAATTTGTAGATCGGCAGTTAATGTCTCGTTGCCATGATTGGTGGCTCGTGGGTAATTTTATTTCCCGAGTTTAGTTTAATTTGAGAAACTTGTCGAGCAAACTTTCATTATGGAAGTTTAGATGTTAAAGAGTATTTACGTATTTAATTATTTTTACAGTTTAATGTAATTTCTTATTTTTATTAAGCCTAGAAAACATAAGCTTTTCTCGTATTCTTCATGTTTTTCTTATTTTAAACCTTTTCACGTTACTCCTTGTGCATTTTTCATAAAGAATTGCATATTATATGCTTTTTAAATTGTATTTATGTATCAACATGATAGAATAATATTAAAACACTTTCATTTTATATTTAAAATCAATTATATTTTATTTATTATTATTTTTTTATCTATCATAAATAAATTTTATTACTATTATATAAGTTATTTTTATAATATTATTATTATTCTAAATTTTAATTATAAGTTCGTCATTGTTTCATAAAACTTGACATCAAAGGATTAATATTGTAAGAATAATTTTTAAGAAACTGAAGAGTCTATGGTAAAAATAATTTCTATTTTACATTTAAAAATTGAATAATTGTCATTAATAATTTACACAGTTACGTAAATTTTGTGGAATTTTGATTGATGTGGAGTTACATTTCTTATCTTCTAAACGAAATCCAGTTTTCTCCAAATTTGTTCACCCCTCTTTAACATACCATTAAACATATCTTATAATATGTTTCTTATCTGACTAATTTTTGTTCGCATATACAATCTCACAACGGTAAATACTTAGCATACTAAACTAACTCGTAATATGTAAAATTTACTTGTAGAACTTTCTTCGTTTTATTACCAAACTTGTTATTGTTACGTAAGAAAATTTATTAGTACTTGCAGGTCGTAGCGTATAATTTGTAAAATTTCACTAATAATATTAGATAAATTGAGCAAAAGGAACCTGAAATTATTCTAAATACAGTAACGCCCAGAAGTATAGCACTATTATATTGTCGAGATAATGGGTTTTGGAAATAAACGACTATTACACAAGCATGGTGTAGCGTAGCTTACATAACAGAATACTGTTAAATATTTTTGCAAGAAAATTTCGATATATAAAAAGAATAATAACACATAATTTAGATTGAAATAGGATCGTAGCAAGCTGGATATTTTTAATAGCTATTATAGACGAAGATAACGTTATAGTCACGTTCGTTTAAACTATCCAACACAAATCTTTAATTCTCATCTTCGTTCATCCCTTTTAAATATTACGACTCCATCTGATTATATAATGTTCATTTAATCTAAAAGAAAAAGTAAAATAAATCTCTAAGATATCGTAATTTCCATTCACCCAGGTTATAATAATAGTTTAACTCTTTTCCAGTATAGAAATAGGTAACTACATAATACGAATTGAAATAATAACAGTAATAAAAAAGTTACAGAAATACGTCATTAAGAATTCAAGTAGAAAATGATCCTTTACTTAACATAAACGCTACAACGTGACAATAAAGATAAAATATCAAAAAAAGAATTATTAATTAGGACACGCATATTCCATAAAATTTCACCAAATCAAACAAATAACTAATAGCGATAAAACAAATTTTTTAAATTAAAACAGATTATTACCCTAAAAAATATTATTGCTAAGTTCCAAAAAATTGAAAAATCGTTATTCTTAGAAAAATTCTTTCCTATTCTAACATATCAGTTCTCTAACCGCTCGATTGCAGGAATTAGTCTTCATACTCAGAATAACTTCATCCAACCCAGTTTTCCGACTTTCTTTTTCGCATTACGCGAATTTTCCAAAAGGGAAGCTACTCCTCCCCGCGAGAGGAAATGTGAAATCGATACGCGCCGATCGTCGTCGTCGAGTAATCAATACCTGCTCGACGTCTTCCGGTTCGCGGATAATACGAGTGACGAACTTGACGAGATATTTCCCAGCGTATTATCTAAGACGCGAAAGCGGATTACGATGAAAGCAACGCGGACCAGCCGAGCTCTGCATTTGCATGCCACTTCGAACGTACACGTGCCATTTTATTTCAACCGATTACCCAAGAGATCCAGTTTCGGCGAGTTGCGTAAGTTCCAGTTGGACGAAAAATTCGAGATTTTTATTGATCGCTTTTTCGAAATTTCCAGCAAATGTTGCTGATAAGAAAATGAATTAATATTGGGAATTATTCCGATTTATGTGACAGATCAAGAAATCTTGAGTGATCGTTAGAATTTAATTCATTTGATAAATGGATATAAAATATAAACGAGGATGAGTTATACGAATAACTTAAGTTCGAATATTTCAGGTATAATAGATTTAAGAATTTTATAATTTAAGAAAAATTAAATAGAAATGAAAGAATAAAAAATTCTGATTGATATAAAAACTTTATAGAAATATCAATTTCTTCCCGTTTAAAGTAAAAATAGCCTGTGTATTTTATAATTATCCGAATAATTCAAATTTAACGGTATAACTAGTAAATTAGGTCCAAATGATTCGTTCCAGATATTTGGTTTTTGCGTTTACTAAGAACAGTTAAAAAATTTAACCTAAACGAAGAATGTCGAATCAAATTGATGGAGATTATTATTAATAATATTCGAGAAAAGTATTATAAAAATTGGATTTCAACTAGTAACGATGAAATTTAAAAAGAAAAGATGAATTTAACGATTGAAGTATTACAATCTCTCAAAAATCAAAATAGTTACTTCAAATATTAGATTGAGGAAAAAGAAATCTATTTAAAATTATAAAAATAATAGATTCCTTTTTTCCCAATCTAATATTTGATATTCGGATAAGAGTATATCCTAATAATATAAACGTACATAAAATTAATTAATTCTTTGTATCGTTACAAACGATAGGTTACCTAACTAATATTATCTACATTTAGATTTTGACTGCATTCAAGTACACATTACAGATCAAAGATTCTAGTTTCAATAACAGGAAGGAACTTCAGCCGTCATTCTAAAAAAGAAGTAAAACACGTAAGCCTGCACGAGTACTTATCGTCAATATGCTTACTATATACACAGATGCTTCGATACTTTTCTAGAAAAGTATAAAAAAGTATAAAAGCTATTAAAAAAATGTCACGATAGTAATTCGCCGACATTCTGCCCTTTAATTATTCGGTTATTAACAGCAGATTATTGCCCGTAACGTCTATCCATCGCTCAGCTACTGCTCAGTAGTACGTAATTATAATAAGTAGCCAGGCATGCAATACCGAATTTAAGGAAATAAAGAAAGAAAAAAACGTGAAAATTCGAAAAAGAACGACGTAGATTAGAATCTAGAGCCTAATTATAACCGAAACCGAAAAGTAAACTGGAGAAAATAGATAGGATTTATCAACTGGTTTCCGCGATTTTTCTCGTTCACGGCTGGCGGTCTTACGCACGATTACCGACCTTTAGAAAGAATGCAGACATTTGAACAAGTGGTTATCGAAAACGAAAGCTAACTGGTTACCCGGTTGTCCAGCAACTATCGCTGCTGGCGGTTCTGGTCTTCTTGTTGCCGCGCCGCAATGGCCACCATATCCTACTTCGATAGTCGAAGTTTCACTGTTTCGATTCAGAAACAGTCTTTATGTAACTAGCTGAGCTAGTGAAATGTCAGGCATTTGTTGTCGAATCTTTTCACATGGTTTTCTAAACTGTCACGTGCTACTTTTTCATCGTCGGAGAACAGTCGATGACAGTAAAGATGCCGATGAGAATCTGCATACGATTATTGATCTTATCAAAGAGTATTTTTGCAAAGATTTCTAGACAATGAGAAATTTTGTATTTCTTTCAATTAGATTTTTCGATATGTCACTAAGAATATTTCGAGTTGCGAGAATTTGCTTGGAGTTTATTTTTTATAGTAACAAGATTTTTGAGAAACAAAGTTACAAAAATTCAAAGATTCACAACCATTGGATCAAAGTTTGTTAACCCTTTAATTATACTCGTGAATGTATATGTTGATTAATAATTGTCCACTCTCATATCAAAATTCTATTTAATTATTTATGTATTTAATTATTACATAATTTATTTACATCATAGATCTGAATATCCATCTCATTTATTAATACTCCATTAGCAGTGACTAAATATTAATTTTCGTATAAATTTGTTCTGATCTACCAGTTCCTGGTAAATTACAAATGTTATACTTGCGTATAAGATTCGCGTTCCGAACAATAATATAAAATAAATACGAAGAAACATGGGAATTCTCATAGCTAAAGCTCGTAACGCGATATTTTATTACACTAATCACTGTCGTCTACCATCGATTGGCTGGTAAAGCGGACAGCATTCATCCTCACAACGAGAACTGTGTAAATTCAATGGAACCAGCTAATTGGTCCAGCGATATCCACAGACGGTTTTCATTAATGAAAATCGTTTCCCCAATGGCGGATCGTTCGATAATTCAACAGACGATTCACGATCTAAACCGGTTCCACGAGTGTGGTCCAGCCGGAGAAAGGCGTTCATTCACTGGCTGAACAATAAATTATTGTGTCGAATTGAACCGCATAAATTGAAACGGCGAACAATGGAATTTACGCTATCCCTTCGATTACGTGGCTCATTGTGTCCTACGATGCACAAAGAATCCAAACGCGCGCGGATAAATGGCGCGAGATACGAAATGTGTAATCTCTGATAAATTGGCGTTATCCGGAAGCTCGCGTGATTAGGGCGGTGAGTAATATTCGAATCACGTTCAGACTCATTTCGAATGACTAAGAGGATTTAAGACGAAATTGAACGAGATGAATTTTACATCCAGGAAGCGAAATATCGGCTTTGCTGTTGAACTGAAAAATTTCTATTCCTGTTACTTATTTTATTGAGGAATTTTATTTTGGAAGATACTCGTAGACGGAATTATTATGTCGTAATTATTATACTTTTAAAATTCGCTAAAGTAAATGTTTTAATTGTCTATAAAAAAATGAGATAATCCCATATGACATAGAAAAATAATATAATAGAAAATGAAGAAATAAATTTAAAAAGATACATAGAGGACGTAAGATTTAAGTAAATAAAAAAAGAGATGCAAAAACATTCAATCCAGAATTTTAAACAATGCTTACAAACCCTAATTTCAATTTATATTTAATAATATAATTTTAATGTTATAATATGTATTTTATCAGACCGGTTCAAAAAATAGTTTCTTTAAACTCTTATCTAAATTTATAAAAATAAACATTCTTTTATAAGTACGTTATTAGTGTAAAATAATAGTTAATGTAAACATTGAATTTTATTAATATTATTATATTTATTATATTATTATTATTATTAATCATTATTATTTACTATTTTTTTTATATTTAATTATTTATATTAATTATATTTTTTTATATTTATATTTATTTTTTTTTATATTTACTACTAATGTTTTCATTATTATTATTATATTTATTATTTTATTGCTAGTGTTACCTATTTTGCTATTGCTATTATAAGAATACTTTATTATTTAATATGTATTTATATTCATTTATTACCATTTCGCTATTATAGTGATGCCTACAGTACCACTGACTACTACTGAATACTACTTTTTTTATACTATCAGTGTTACATCATTAATCATTATTATTACCGTAAGGTATCCTCAATTTCCATGACCTTCCTCGCAGTTACGTCCATGAAAAACATCAGTCATTAAAAAAAGAATGCAGACGTTAAAGCCAGGTTCGATAAAATATTGCCTGAGTTCTTATGACAATGAACCAATCCTTGCACTCTAGGCGAGGCAGTAAACATACCTAGGAAAAATTACAACAGCATTTTCCTCGTACACACCGGTGATCTCCAAGGATGTCTGGCATTTAAATAGACATTTCACGATGTAGGCTGAAAAAGTCGGGATCGTTCGCGACGATCCGCGATTGCTGGTTTCTAATTGGTAGAAAGCACCAGCTGATGATCCATTCTTTTTCCTGTTTCGCTCGAGTAGGCGGCAGGAACAGGAGCGAAAAAGAAGACGAGGACGATGAGCTTCGCGAGCCATCGATTCCATCCAGAATGACAATGACCTCGATCGCTGTAGTGTCGAAATTTTTGTCTTTCGACGACAGATTCGTGAAAATTATTGGTAAAAGATGTAAATCGCAATTGTACAATTATTCGAAAAAGATTAATATTTGAAGGCTGTAATTTATAATACTTTCTTAATATGCTAAGAAGAAATTGATTTACGTGCATTATGCAGGAAGATATGGAAATTTGTACTATAGTAGTACGTGTGGCATAATTATTCTTCTTTGCATAGATATGCATTCTATTTTAAGATGAGACTAAATTAATAATTAATAGTAACCGGTAATAAGTTATTTTAATAGTCGTTATGTACGCTAATTAAAAGCATATAATTATTATATTCCTATCGTCTTTAATTAATATTATATGCAAGTATACCATAGTATTTTAATGTCTTTTTTATATTTTCTAATTAATCTTAATTCCTTTTTTTAGCATCTTTTAACACGTTAACACGTGTTGTAATTTAATGACTTACACCATTTAAAACACGTTTAATTAAAGTATATATCAAATCTCTGTTCTACGCATATATGATATAGTCAAATTTGATAATACATATTTTGTATTTTATGTCAAGAATATATCAAATTTCAAAATCTTTTCATTTCTAATATAGTATAATAAGATTTTATGATTAATATTCTATATTCTTTATTACATTTATGATACAGATCACTTTTATACCGTTATAGCATTTCAAACACAGACACGTAATTGCGCAATAATAATAAATAATGCAGTGAACTAAATTAATTATGTCGTCAAAATGTTTACAAAATTTATCTACGCGTCTAACACATTTATACGGTGCATAACGCTCGCCATTTCGACGAAATACCGATCACCACTACCAGCCCTATTTGTTATTGATTCGCCAGATTTATTGCGGCCGATTTGCAATCGAGATCGCATTTCCCGCGGCGCAAATAAGAAAGCATTCTCGCGACGTTATCTAACAACGAGAAATCTAGGAGTTCCGTTTCACTTCATGGCGAGTCGCCATAAATCAAAACGCAGCTCGCGTATTATCGTTGCTATCTTACCTACGTCGATGGCTCGTTCTAAATATGCTAATAAATCGACGCGAACCTAAACGATTCGCGTGACGATTATTGCAATCGATTCAGCCCTCCCTTGATTATATGTTGCACACTTCCGAAATGAATCGACTTTAATCAGTTACCCGAGTACCATACCGTTGCTACTTTCATTCACGTTTTGTTTCATTTTGTTGCAAGTTAGGTAAGAGTGCGTGGCAGAAAATGGAGGAGAGAGTACATAAAAGATGGAATATAAAAGCTTTGCGTTCAAAGTGGAATTTTTAATAATATTTTTCGAAATAGCTTCTTGCATACGGTAATAGTCTATTAAATAATATTATTCGATGGATTTTAAAACATTTATTGCACGCGTCGATACTACAAATATCAATTTTAACGTCGCGAAAAAGAAAAGTAAAAATGTGAGGAAGAATAAATTATTCTGTAACTACAAATCATCTGGTAAAAAATAGATCATAATATATTAATTAGGAATCTAAATACCCATTTTTATACTAAAGACAAGATTCAATCAAGAAATTAAAATAAATCAAGGAATAATGTAAATCCACTATTTACACAATATCCAAATATTTTTTCTTTTGCCAAAAATTAAAATTCTCTCGTCACTACCTGCTTCCATACAACCACTATCATATACAGAAAGTATATTTTCAACGTGAAATTCTCTTATGGTACATACCGTAGCTTAGAAGGATATCGAAAGTTAGACTCAGATAATTTTCTATCTACAAAACAGTCGAATAGATTTATCGCCAATTAATACCAAGAGAAAACTTATTAACCTACGAGGCACACGGTTCGCGTCAAAAACACTTTCACGTTGAATTTACAATCAAATGAATCGCGCCTGGATCCTCCAACGGTATCTCAATTCGATTTAAAAAAGATTAATTCATATCTCCTCGGGAAGATGGCGTTAAAAAAATATCAATAACCTCAAAAACCAGCCATCTCTGTCCAACTTTCCTTTCATCCCGCGTATCCGCCTGAAAAGCAACAATGAAAAAAAGAAATCTCCTAATTGTCCCTTCCAAATAATCCCCATGAAAGAACCTACGCTGTTGGCTCGATCATTTCACGACATCAGTACGTACCAAACGAAACGGGGATCCCCGTTGGATCGTCTTGCCATAGTCATCAATCAGCGACAGCATCGAGGCGCGCTTTCTTAATGCCACGCCGTCGTCGCGGCTCGAAAATAAAGATTCCACGCTGTCATCTAAGGGTAGGGGAAGTCCCTTGCGCAACAGGTGGCGAGTCTGACTACTAGACCCTGCCCGCGAAAAAATCCCCGCCAGAAGGCGCTATCGCGACGCCACGCGTCGATAAATTAGCCCGGTTACCGATCCGATGCGATCTTGTTTCCCTTTACCAAACGGTTCCGCGTTAATTTACCGTTTTTACCGATCGAGCTGACTTTTATGCAAACACGGGTTCCCCGGAGATCACTCTCGGTACTTCCCTGTGAAAAACCTGCGCAAACGATGGATTCGAACGTGGAGATTTAGAGACGTGGCAGCAGACCTCACAGATGTTGATCGGTTTGTGGTACTAGTGTCGACGCTGGTGGAAATGGCGAGGCTGTTGAGACACGTTGGGCGTGTGTTTAGATACGAGTGTGAAGATTCGTGGGTTGTTTTGTAAGAAACTCCGCGAGGAAGTGAAGCAACGAAGTTTGAAGCCGGATGTTTGCGGTTGATTCTGTGTTCCGTAATTTGGAAAGCTTTGCAGGGTACTAGAGATTGTCAATGTGGAGGGTGTCTGTGTGACTCGCAGGGTATTTTATGGTGGAGCTTGTACGAAAGTGAAGTAATAACGATTGGAAGCCTGGATACCGAGTGTCTGTGGGTGTTTACGAGATCGGTATGTTAATTCGATAGCATTTATATGCCATTAAGTATCGATTAACATCGGCGCGGAGGTGGCTCGATGGTACCAAGATTCGTGAACGATTTCATGGGAATGTCTGTGACGAAACGGGCGTGAATAGACCTAATACGGTAAATTGTACGTATTAAACGACGATTCACGATTTTTCACCGACGAGAAAGTCTGGAGGAACTGGTCTAATTGCGAAAACTCCGATGCGCTGTCATTTAGGAACATCCAAAGGCTATTATTAGCGTGTGAATGATATCTCAGCTGTTTAAATGTGTCACGGTTAATCTAAAACCGCTAACGATTTATCTCGCGCTAAGATTTCCCTATTATTTTCAGACCAGCCTGAATGACTAATGACCATTCTAATTTCGAAGTTGCGGACAAGCTGCGACTGCAAATTACAAGTCTGTTCGCAAATTACCATAAGTAGAAACATTAATAACCCGCGCGCCAGTGAATACTCTGAAATTACACCTTAGGTGTTCACAATAATCGCAATCAACGTTCCGAAACCGGGTGCGCTTAACGAAGCACGAGAGAGACGATTCGAAAAGCGATTCAGGCTGAACGGAGGCGAATATGTAACGAGTGAAGGTCAAAGAAAATGGACGAACCTGAGATGTCCCGCGCTCGGCTCGATTATCCTTCAGGATCTGCCTCTATTCTCAGCTGTTAGGGTCAGCAGCGCCTGATGATGTTCACCTCGACAGAACGAGCTATCTGTCCCTGGAAGCACGCAGAATCTCGCGCATGTTAACGCACAGAGCTTCCTCACAACTGACACGAGTCATTCTGTCCGGACACCCACGAGTCCCTCATCGTCTCGATCGATCCCCGAACACCATCGACTTCAGGATCCGTCCCTGGATAAAATATACCTTCTGTTCACCTGAGTATCGTCACGGGATAAACACTTCCTCCCCCTCTCTCTCTGCCTTTCTCCCTTTCCCTCTATATCTCTGCCTCTTTCCGTCAGCCGGCACGAAAATAACCGCGATTGCACAGAACACGTCGAGGATTTCTTCGAGTCACGAATTCCTGGTGCGGCACGTGCCGCGATCGGTTTCCAAACACCTGGAGACCGACTCTGTGTCAAGACTCTAGCTTCTAGAGTGGCTTGCGAGCTACGGTCAAACGGGATGGTCTGCAAAAGAAACTACGTTAGCCAGGGGACGGGGCCGGACGTCCTCGTGCCCTGGACCACGATACCCAGCGGTCACTTTCGCGAAATCTTTCGTGAACCAACGTTGGACAAGCACTGACGCAGCAACGCGGGAGATTCGAGGTTCAGCGAACGCACGAGGGAACACACGGGCCCAGAACACACCTTGGGATTTGTCAACCTCGCTCGATGGAAGCGATCGTCAGACTAAAGTCGTCGTTCCACTGGAAACCGAGTACGTGCATGGCTTTCTTATCCCTCCTGTTAGCTCGAAATCCGTTCTTTCTCTCTCCTTCCCGCTCGGCCGGCCGCCTGTTCTCTGTCGCACCCAGGACCGTCTCGCTCGCTCTCCCTCTCTCCGCGACTATGTCGCCGGGTCCGCGTGGTGGGGATGCCGAGTCCAAGGATACACTGGACAGCCGCGGAAAAATAATTCGGCGTGCGCTTTGGAAACGCGGCTTTCGTCACGCGCTTTTCGTTTGCGCGCTAGGGGAATCGTGGACAGCTGGGTGGCGGTTTTCGTCGACTAGTCGCGAATCTAACACTAGGATCACAGGGCGAGCATCATTTTTACCTTATGGTTTACGCTTGGTTAAAAATAATCTCTTTTTTATCGTTAGAAATTTTACGTACTATGCGTTGCTCATTCGTAGTCCGCTGAAGCAAAAGGGTTATTTCGCAATCCCCACTCTTCTATGACATTACTCAAATCGTTATCTTCAGGTTCGGTAACTTATTACGTCAACATAGGCGAAAGATATTCGTAAAATAATACTCTGTAAGACTGCGAATGAAAGTAATACTGTACGAGCAACACATGATTATTCTCGTTTATATTTCATAAATATCGAACACATAGTTAACATGTATGAAATATTTAAATAAAATTAGGAATTGAACGTTTTGCTTTGTATTATGATGCCATGAGATCAGGTTAATAGAAAGGGATAATTTTTGTCGATAAGAGAAACGAATTCACTCTACTTCTGCCATCTCGTTAGAATGGTGAATTGGTAAGGGTTGATTCGGTCCTACATTTTTCTTAGCGGATATGTCAATAAATATATATGTCTCTCATAATTATAATATAACAAATATAAATTAATAACTTATTCTTAACTAGCTTTTTACGTTGCGTGTGTTTGTAGAGATAGGTATACAAGAAATATCTGTAAACCTAATGTTAAAGATACTTTAACAGTTCTTAAGTATTAATACCGATGCTATTATAGAGTTTGCTACTGGGCTGATGCATATCAGTGAAGGTTCGGTCTCTGCGAATTTAATTTTTGCAAAGGAACTTAAGTATGATGAAAGTACAGCAAAATATCGAATACTTGAATTAATAGGGTAGTATGAACATTCGAATGAGGGGATATTTTGAAATAGAAGTATATTTTTCTTTATCGTGATTGTATCTGTAGGATTTTTGATTTCCAAAAATTTCTCTTCTGTCGTCTGGACTGTTAGTATCGTAAACTTCCACTTTGACGTCGTTACCTGCAGGATGTTAACAGATATAACACCAATTTCGCACAAGATAACGAAGGAAATATACTATTAGGACAATAGAATATTTGAATAATAATGTTTGAAGAATAGTATTAATGGAGTCTTCACTATATCTTATTTAGTAGATGAACAATGTACTGAAAAATATTTTTACATGATTAACACTAGGTTTACGGACGTTTTTGAATACTTATTTTTATGGAGACCCGTCAGATTTACGGATAAAGAAGACTACGTTTTTTCTTAAAAAATAATACCATGAGTTTAATTTAAAAACAATTACGATATTAACAAATTTAATATAAGTTGATTAAATCTATTAATATTGTATAATTGGGACAACTCACCCGTCAAATTGACGGGTCCCGTAAATCTAGTGTTAATGAAATATTCGTTCTATGTATTTGCCTTTGCAAATGCCTAGCTTCATTTTCTGATCTTTTCTTTCACCTTATTTCTTATTTTTAAGTATGAAAATTTATCCTCTTCCTTGTTTCTCCTTATATTTATTTTATTGTAAACTGCATTCATTTCGTTCTAAAATTATGCTTGTAATTCCATAATATTAACTAAAAATTACACTTTAATTGTTATAGTAATAAATTAGTATTTAATCGTAATACAGTTGTAAAATATTACGAATATGCGCTGTACAGTTTATGCTATGTCTATAATGATGTAGTAAATGTAGAGCAAATATGCAATAACCACTATAGCATTATACCTCATACGATAGTAACAAAGTGATTACCCAATTTCCTTTTAATAATTTTCAAAATATCGATCGAATAATAACTTTATGCGATAACATTTAAGAAAATATTATTTCGCAAACGTAAAATAGCATAAAAGAAACTTGTTATTCAATTTCAATACATTCGACTACTGTTCTAACACCTAGAGCTACTAGAACATTAACCTTGGAATAAAGATAATACGTTAACTCGAAGGGAATGGTCTCCGCGTTCTTTGAAATGGAAAGTAATAATCGATCAAGATCAAGCTTTGAAAAAAAAGGAAGGGAAAAAATGTATGATTACGCATAATGATACATTAGTAAAAGTCGAAGGAACGAAATTGTCATTTTTCACGAATTTTCACCGTATTAAACACAAAAGCTGTGAATTCATTTTTCACGTGTTAAATATAGCTTTTCGATGCATAACGAGGTGAAAGAGGAGAAAGGCGAGTAACGAGATCGATGTATCCCGTGACTTACAGGCACGCAAAAACGGACTCCGGCATCCATCAGGCACGATTTTGGGCCTGCAATTTCGTACTTGAACGTGTACCTCGTCCTCTGTTTGGGGACTTTCTACTTCGGGTTACCTTGAAGGAACAGGACCAATTGAGATACAGATTAATCAACCCTGAAACCTATTAACGAAATCGGCAATTACGTTGCGTGGGCGTGGTTCAGACGTCAAAATGATCTTTTTATTCGTGAATTGGCACAGCCAATTCGAATTTGTAGACCTTGAAGTTGTACTAAATCCTGTATCCCACAGTGTGTACCAGGATTTACTTTATTCAGATGTGTCGTTTCATATTTATGTATGTCGACATCTTTTGAAATTCCATCAATTAATTCTTCTATAGCACTAAGGTGAGATGATAAAAGCATTTTAAGAGAGGTTCTCGAAAGAATGCGTGTTTCTTTTTACCTGCTAGTTTCTTTAACGTATTTTTTGTTACCACAATAATTGGTGAATGCTATGCTGATTACCAAGACACATTTACGAGTAGAGAGTGCCAAATTTGGGGTATCGATTTGAACACTAAATGTATTGATCTACAATGCGTGGATTTATTGTGATTGAAGAAGTACAATGAAAATAAATAGGTATATACGTTTGTTTCTATCAAGATCAAAGTCGACATTAATTTTATTGAAAACAACTGCATATTTTGAATAATTACGAAAACAAAAAATACTGGTCCTGGTGTTCATTGTGATATTAGAGATCCTGTTGCGTCGTTTCATCCCTTATATCCATGGTTGCAAAGGGAAACACCACGTGTCACAATTTAAAAAGATACTAAATTGTTCGTTAGTTGACCGGTAAAACGTGAAAATTGAATGGACAAAAATGAATCTTATATCTTCGAAAAAATTATGCGATTTAATGAAGCACTAACAAAGAAATTATGTTTAAATATTTATATTTATGTTACACATATGTTACCTACTACGGTCAGATAACTAGTAAATGAAAAAAATTAATTAGCAATATGAGAAGAAAAATCGCGAAAATGAATGAGTGAGACGATAAACGTAGAATACACAATTTTTAATGAAAATTTTAAAAACAATCGTGTAGGCCGTGAGAGGATTAATATTAAGAATGATTCAAAATTTCCTAAATTCATCGAAAACTTCAAAATTTCCCGAATAATTGTGAAAAATTGTCTAAAATTTTCCAAATCCATTAAACACTACGAAATTTCCCAAAATAATTGTTAAGAATTTTCTAAAACTGCCTAAATCCACCGAAAGCTCTGAAATTTCCCGAACACTTTCCCAAATTCCCAAAAATCCTCCAATTATCGACACGCTGAACGTTCGAGAGGACGAAAAAAATTTAGTCAAAGT
>NW_027471425.1:0-25470 GCF_051020765.1 Lasioglossum baleicum
ATAATCCCGATATAGCTGGTCCGATTATCGGAATCATGGGTTAGGTGATGCTACATACTTAGCCGCTCGTCTCTCACAGAAGCTGGTAGCGCTCTCGAACGGTTTGACAGTCGATCTTTTAATTCATATAGCAAAGTAATTTATGCCTCTGCTGTAATGTCTACTAATGTGTTACCGTGAGCACAAAGCATGACACTCGCTATAGCGCGTTATGTTCTAGGAGGGTAGCGTATTCGGTAAAAAGAATGACACTATACCAATTGGTAATGTTCTCCGACGGATTGACCTTCTACTTTAATATCCATACCCTGAATGATGATGTCATTTGCCAATAGTGAACAGCGGATTCAATCCAGGAATAACTGATTTGGCTATCTGAATCACGGGATAGTTGCAGCTGTTGACTTAGCAGTTCAGTCCTCATGTAAGGTGGCAACGTTCCTGAAAGGTATGACTCTCGATCTCCTATGTCATTCATGAAACTAAGCTGCCCGGCACCAAAATGAATACACATTTGGTCCACTGAAAACCTTGCTATACTCTCGATACAGCACGTTATGCTTTCGCACGGTAAGGTCATCAGTATAGCGTTTGACATTATACTAACTGGAAACTCTCCCATACGGTTTGTCACTTCACTGTAATATTCCAATCGTGAATTGAGGCATCTAATGCAAATACCGTTCAGCGGATTTACTACCGGAATACCAGCTTTGACCTTCGGAATCACTGAAAGGGAGAAGATATAGTCTCAGCCGCTCGACTCTCATAGATGGTAGTTTCGATCCCGAAATGCAGAACTCCTGACCCTCTAATACACACATGAAGTTATGGTGCCCGTCACTGAAATGAATACTAATTTCTGTTTTTGCACATGAAGTCATAAACTCAATGGAGTGGATGCGGTTCGCGGAAGGAGAGATCTTCGGTAAACCGTTTCAATTTATGAAAATTGGTAACGTTATTAAACGGCTTGGCGCTCTACCTTAATACTAAAGGAGTGAATAAAAGTGTTCATTTCCAATTGAGTACAATAGATTAACTGACGCAATGTCTGGATGGCCTCTCAGATTTGAAGGATAGGCGGAGTTATTGAGTTACGCTTTCGTCTATCGCAGAAGGTAGTAACGTTCTGAAACTGTATGACTCTCGCGCTTCTGATGCATTCATGAAACTAAGTTGCGCGTCCCTATATTGTATACTATTGTTCTTCTCTGATCAATAAGGAATGCTGTCGATACAGCGGGTTAGCTTCTCGATTGAAAGCTTTGTGTGAAATGCTTGACTCTAAAGCAATAACAAACGTTCTACCAGAGTTTGGATCAGTAGACTAATACTGATACTGTAAGTTAAGGTGTCTATAGCCAATACTGTTCAGATAATTTACTCGGGGAATCATAGGATAGGTGAAGCTATTGACTGAGCCGTTCGGTTCTAACCGATGGTGGTATCGATCACGAAAGGATTTACCCTCGATCTTCTAATTCTTACATGAAATTAAGGTGACCGTCACTAAAATGTATGCTAATTCGTTCCTTAGAACTCGCTGCTATTAACGCTCTTTCAATATTCAAACTGCGAATTATGGTGTCTACTCCGAATACTGTTTAGCGGACTTACTTCTCGGATTTCTTGGGTTTACTCTCGGAATCACGGGGTAGGTGAAGTTTTTCACTTGGCCGTTCGACTCTTAGTGGGGGAGGTAATGTTCATGATCAGTCTGCCTCCCGATCTTCTAATCCAAACACGAAATGAACCTGTCCGTCTCTAAAATGTCTACTAATTTGATTCTCGGAGCACGACGATTTACCCACAATATAGCGGGTTAGCTGCTCGGATGGAATGGCTTACGGTAAAAAGTTAGACTGTATGCGAATGGGTAAAGTTCTACAACGAACAGTGAATGATGGTACGGCAGATCGAGCAGCACTACTGTTTGGTCACCGTTAATTTAATATGACATGATTTTGAGCTGCATGCAATTCTTTCTCATTTCTATATTTATATACTAATACTGCAATTTTCTGTTGTGGTAATTACAATTTTTTTCGAAGTTATCAATTGTCAGATGAAAAAATTTTATTTCCGAATACAAGTATCTTTGGAAATTGTTCAGTGCACGTTCATGACATCATTTTGTTTAACTCGTTGTTATTTTATATGATTGTCTGCATACGGACCTACGCTTCCGGAGCGACACAGCTGCAGTGGTCCTTTACTTGCGTACGGCAGATAGGAGCGGTATACTGGATGGTCTTCGTTGATTTCGTTAACGATGATTTTGAGCCGTGTGCATTTTGTCCCAATTTTCCAATTTATTTACACATACTGTAATTTAATGCTATGATATTTTCGATTTTCATCTAAATTTTCAATTTATATTTTAAAAAATTGTATTTTTTCAGTAAAAGTGCCTTCAGAATTAGATGAGTGCACATTGTGACATTATTGTGTTAAGCTTATTTTCATTTCATATCATAGTCTGTATACGTTCCTACGCTGTCGGAGCGATACCACTGGTGTTGTCTTGTATTTGCGTACGGCAGTTCGGGCGACACTACAGGATGATCTCCATCAATTCCTTTATCCTTCAATTTTATCCTTCGACACGACTGGCGAGGTCTTGTTTGTAGCTACGTACGGCTGGTCTGGCGACTCTACAGCATGGTCTTCGTTAATTTCTCCAACCATGATATTGTTCCGCACGCATCTTTTTCCAGTTTTCCTTTTACTTATACATACTGCAATTTACTCTTATGATATTTTCTATTTTTTACGTAATTACGAATTTTTAGTAGAAAAGATTGTATTTCCTTGGAAGAGTGTCTTTGGAATTAGTTGAGAGTAGGTTTATGACGTTATATTGTTAGTCTTATTGTTATTTTATATGATTGCTTTTGTAGATACCTTCGCCTCCTGTGCGACACATCTGGAGAGGCCTCGTAGCTGCGTTTGGTAGATCGGAGCGACAATACTGCATGATCTTCGATAACTTATCTAACATTGGTACTGTGCCGCATGCTTTTCATCCCAGTCATCCATTTATTTGTACATTTCGTAGTAAAAGTGTCTTTGGATATAGTTGAGTTTGCGTTTGTGACAGTACTTTATTAAGCTAGTAATTTTTTATACGGTTGTGATTATGCGGATCTACCCGTCCGAGGCGTCACGTCTGGAGTAGTCTTGTAATTGCGTTTGGGAGATCGGAGCGGCATACTGGATGTTCTACGTCTTTCGAGTAACAATGTTTATGAACCCTATCCATTTTTTCCCACGTTTTCCATTTCTTTATACGATCTGTAGTTTGCTGCTATGAAATTTTCTTTTTTTCTTCAAAATTTTCAACCTTTATTTTAAAAAATTGTATTTCTTTGTAAAAGTGTCTTTGGAATTAGTTCAGTGTACCCGTATGACATTATTTTGATCAACTAATTGGTATTTTGTATGATTGTCTGTGTATGTACATACGCTGTTTGCGGGAGACGACTGGCGAGGTCTTGTAGTTGCGTACGACAGAACGGTACGAGACTACTGGATGGTCGTCGAGAATGTTTTTAACCTTCATATTGTACAGTAAGAATTTTTTCCCAGGTTTTCATTTATTTGTACATACTGTGTGTTACTGCTATGATGCTTTCGCTGCTCCTAAAAAATACAATTTCTGAGATCAAAAATTGGTGGGTATGAATAAAATCAGAAATATCATAACAGTAGATCACAGAATGTAGAAATAAATAGTGAATATCGAAAGAATGCATTCGGCACAATATCAGGGTTAGAGAAATTAACGAAGATAATACCGTAGTGTCGTTCCCATCTACCGAACACAACCACAAGACGACTCCAGTGGAATCGTGCCGGCAGCGAAGGTACATATGGAGACAATCATATAATATAATAGGTATTATAACAAAATATTGTCACAAACGTATGCTCAACTAATTCCAAAGGCACTTTTCATGTACGATTCAATTTCTGAAATAAAAAAACTTGAAATTTTGAAAAAAATCGAAAATATCATAACAGTATATTACAGTTCGTGTTCAGATATAGGAATGGGTCTCCATTTCAGTTACGGGCACCTCAACTTCACGTGTGCATTAGAAGGGCGAACGTCAAACCTTTCGTGAACGTTACCACATTATTTTAGAGACGAACGGAAAAGTCAATAGCTTGATCTATCCTGTGATTCGGGGAGGCAAGCCCGGTATTCCGGATGTAAATCCGCTGAACAGTATGGTAAATAGACAGCATAGTTATCCGTCCGAATATTAAATGCAGGCCGTCAAGCCGTTGTAGAGCATTACATCAAGGTGTAGGGTCAAACTTATTAAGAATGAATTTCCCTCTGAAAAGCTAACTCGCTGCATAGGGAGTATTACACCATGATCAGAGATACTAACTTGTATCCATTTTAGCGTCGAGCACCTTAATTGCTTGCATGAATAGAAAACTCTAGAGTGATACCGTTCGAGAGCGCTACCACCATCTTTGAGATTCAAACGGCTAAGTCATTAGCTTCACCCATACTGTGATTTCGAGTGTCAAATCAGGGATTGCGGGAGTAAATTCGCTGAACAGTATTCGCAATAGTATTGGCAATGTACAGAGTCAAACCGTAGTAGAAGTATACCCATTCGTAGAGAGTGAAGCTTTCCACAGAGGGCATTGATTCTTCGCGAACCTAACCCGCTGTATCGATAGCATAACTACTAGTTCAGAGATACAAATTAGAATATATTTTAGTGACGGGCACCTCAGTTGCGTGTATGAGTAGGAAAATCTAGGGTTTATCCGCATGAGAACGTTGCCACCTTCTGTAAGAGACAATCGGCTATAATAATAACTTCACCTGTCCTGCGATTCCGATAGTCCAAGCGCGTATTCCTGGAGGAAATCTGCCGAACGGCGTTGGCAATGGGCGCCTTAATTCACGGTACGAATATTACCTTAAAATGACGCTACGTCGGAGAGTATTGCCAATTGTTATACAGTCATTCTCCTTCCCGAATACATAACCTTCCTAGAACTTAACCCGGTTTGGCGAGTGTCATGTCTAGTTCTCACGGCAGCAATTTAGTACACATTTTGGCAAACGGACACCTTATTTTCGTGCGTGCATAGATCAATCGAGTGTCAAACCGTTCCAGAAGGATCCCACCTTCTTTGAGAGTCGAACAGCTAAATCAGTAGCTTCACGTAACCTGTTATTCTGATGGTCAAACTAGGTATTCCGAAAGTAAATAAGATGTGCACTGTTGGCAATAGACACTTTAAATCACGGCTTGTGTACTAAAGTAGAGCGTAAAGCCGTTTGAGAACGATAGCAGTTGGCATAAAGTCAAACGATATACAGAATACGTTACTCTCCGTAAGACTAACCCGCTATATCGAGGGTACGACATCGTGTGACAAGAACAAGCTAGTGAATATTTCAGTGACGGGCACGTGACCCTGCTCATTAATATTCGAGCCATAAATTAAGCTATCTTTTGCCAATACTGTTCCGCGTGTTGACACATGGAATACCTGGTTTAACTCTCGAAATCACATGTTGAGAGAAGCAATTGACTTAGCTGCACGACTCTCAGAAGAGGTGGCAACGTCCTCAAACGGTATGACAACCTCGCATCTTATTCGTACTTGAAATTAAGCCAATTGCTTTCCCCAACCTGTGATTTCGAGAGCCAAACCAGATATTGCATGTGTAAATCCGCGGAACAGTATTGGCAATAGATGCCATAATTCATGGCCCGAATATTAATGAACATGATCAAACCGTTGTAGAACGATACCTATTGCTAAAGAGTCAAACGCATTACCGAATGCCTTACTTTCCGGAAAAAACAACCGCTGCATCGGGAGCATAATTTCGACATCAGATAAGCAGCTTAGTACACATTTTAGTGAGGAGAACCCAAATTTCATGCACGAATCAAAAGTTCGTGGATCGTACCGCTCGAGAACATTACCACCGTCTGTGAGGTACATGAGGGTAAGTAAATAGCTTCACTTATTCCAAGATTCCTAGAGCCAAACTAGGTAATCCGAGAGTAAATCCGCTGAAGAGTGTAGGCAATTGACACCTTAAGTCACGTTTCGAAATTTAAAGTAGAGCGTCAAACCGTTTTAGAACGTTGCCGATTGTTATAAATTCAAACACTTTACAGATGGCTTTACCTTCCGGGATGATAACCATCCGTTTGGAGAGTATCGCTAGGTGATGAGGGAACCACATTAGCATACAATTTCGTGACGTCTCCATAAGTCCATGTATGAATAAGAAGATCGATTTTCAAACCGGTCGAGAACGTTGCCATTTGGTATAAGATAAAACGTTTACCGAAGTCGTTAATTTCCGCGAATTTCACGGGCATCATCGAGGGTATAACTTCGTGTACAGAGAAAGAAATTAATCGTCATTTCAGTGTCGGGCACCTTAATTTCATATATGAACTATTAGGGTCGAGTGTCAAACCGTTCCAGAACGATGCCACCTTCTTTGAGAATCGATAGGATAAGTCAGTAGTCTCACCTACCCTGCGATGCCGCATGCCCAACCAGGTATTCAAGAAGTAGATCCTCTGTACAGCATTGGCCTTATTCATCCTATTCTATGGTGTAAATATTAAAGTGCAGATCCAAACCGTTCTAGAACGTTACTTTCTGCCATAGAGTCAAACTTCTCACAGAACGTGTTACTTTCGTATAGTTAACCCGCTGTATCGAAAGTATAACTTCCTGGTCACAGAAGCAAATTATTATATATTTTAGTTACAGCCACCTTAATTTCATCTGTGAATTACGATATACAGGTTCAAACCTTGCGAAAAAGTCACCACCTACTTTGAGATTCGATCAGCATAGTCAATAGCTTTTTTTTTTTTTTTTTTTGTCGCAGGCGGAATCCTCCAAAGATGTCCCGGCCCCCTGAGGGGGAGGCCGGGGGTCTGTGGGATTCTTACCCACTAAACCCCCTGCGGTGGTCCATCCTCTTCGCACAAGGGAGGGCCCGAGAAACCAGGCATCGCTTTCGTGAACCTAAGACACCGGTGCCTCCTTGCGACTGCTCCAGCTCTTGCTGGGCTCCTCTTGGGGCTTCCCAGCCCAGTACTCTTCTTTCTTCAGCAGTGCCGCGAGACCACTCGCTCGGCACCGACCCTTCCCTGGACCGCGATCCCTCGACGGCCGATCCCTCGGCCGACCGCCCGCGGTCCCCTAGCATAGTCAATAGCTTAACCTATGCTGTGATGCCGAATGTCAATCGAGATATTTCGGGAGTAAATGCACTGTTCCCTATTGGAAATGGGTACCTTAATTCGCGGAGTGAATATTAAAACAGTGCGTCACACCGTGTGAGATTGTAAGTAATTGCTATTAAATGAAGCGCGATACCGAATGCCTTACCGTGCGAGAAGGTAACGCGCCTTATTGAGAGTATGGTTACGTGTTTAGGGAATCGCATTAGTACGCACTATAGTGACGGCACCTTAAATTCATGCATGATGTAGAAGATGGAGGGCGAAACCACCCGAGAACGTTGGCACCTTCTTTGAGAGACGAATGGCTAAGTCAATAGGTGCACCTATCGTGTGATTCCGAGAGTCAAAGCAGGTCATCCGAGAGTAAGGCCGCTTAAAGCCGTTGGCAATAGACACATCAATCGGCGGTATGTACATTAATGTAGAGAGTCAAACCCTCGGAGAATATTACTAATTGGTATAAAGTCTTTCGTTCTCCGAATACCTTACCTTCTGTGAACACGAACCGCTGTAACGGGAATATATCTTCGTGTTAAGAGGCGTATATTAGTATACATTTTCCTGGTGGTCACCTTAATTTCATGTATGTATTTGAAAGTCAAGTGTCAAACAGATCGAGATTGTTACCACCATCTGCTAAGTCAGCAGCTTCACCTATCCTGATATTCCGAGATGGATAGCACGTATGCCGGGAGTAAATCCTCTGAACAGTATTGGGAGTGGACACCTTAAATCACGGTATAAGTCGAAACATAGGGATTCGATCCATCGTACAACGTTACCTAGTGGTATAGGCTCCAACGCTTTACAGAACTCCTTATTATCCGCAAACCTTACGCGCTGTATCGAGGGTATAACTTCGTGTCCGGGGACTCAAATTACTATACATTTTAAAGACGGGAACCTTAGTTTCTTGTGTGAACTGAATGATCGAATGTCAATCCATTCGAGAACGGTAGCACCGTCTTTGATATTCGATGGCTTATTCAGCAGCAGCAACTATCATGCGATTCCGACGGTCAGACCAGGTATTCCGAACGTCAATCCACATAGCAGTATTACCAATGGACACGTTCATTCGCGGTATGAATATTAAAGTAGATCGTCAAGCCTTTGTAGATCATTACCTATTGATATAGTGTAAAACTTTTTTGCAAGGCCTCACCATCCGAGATCCGAACCCGGTGTATCGATGGTATATCTACGTGTTTATGGAAGATAATTTGTATTCAGTTTAGTGACGGGCATCTTAATTTCGTGTATGAGTGAGGAGATCGCATGTCAATCGGATCGAGAAAGTTGTCGCCCTTTTTGAGAGTCGTACATCTAAGTTAATAGCGTCACATATCCTGTGATAGCAAGAGTCAAACCAGGCATTCCGCGAATAAATCTGCTACACAGTATTGGCAAAGGACATATTAATTCACGGTTCGAATATTAAAGTCGCACGTCAAATCTTTATAGAACGCTATTTATTCGTATGGCCTCAAACTTTTCACCGATGGCCATACCTTCCGAGAAACCCAATCCGCTGCAGCAAGTGTCCTGCACAGTGTAAATGGCAAATTAGTAACATTTACTCCTGGAATACAGGGTTTGACTCTTAGAATATGGGAATACGTCAAGCTATGGACATAGCCGTTTGTCTCTCAAAGAAAGTGATAACGTTCTCGAACGGTTTGACCCACGATCTTATATATAATACATGAAATTTTGATGCATGTCACTATAATTTATACTAACTTTCTACTCTGGACACCAAGCGACACCCTCCATGCAGCTTGTTAGCCTCTAGGAAGGTATGGCCTTCGGTAAAATGTTTGACTGTATACCAACAGGTAACGGTCTTCTCCGTTTTCACTCCGTATATTAATATCAATACCGTGATATACGGTGTCATAGACCAATACTATACGGCGGATTTACTCCAGGCATAGCTGGCTTGATTCTCGGAATCACAGGATACGTGAAGATATTGACTTAGCCGTTCGACACTCAAAGAAGGTGGCAACGTTCCCGGACGCTGACCCTAGAACTACTAAGTCATTCTGGAAATTATGGTGCCCATCATTAAAATATATACAAATGTGCTTCTATGAACAGGAATATATACTCTCGATATTGAGGTTTACATTCTCGGCGGGTATGGCTATCGGTAAAAGGATTAACTGTTCACAAATAGGTAGCGCTATACAACGGTATGTCGGTCTGCTTTAATATTCATTCCGAGAATTAATGTGTCCATTGCCAGTACGGTACGGGGCACTTACTCACCGATTGCCTATTTTGACTCTCGGAATCCTAGAATACGTGAATCTATTAACTTTGCCGTTCGAATCCTAAACAATGTGGTAACGTTCTAGAGTAGCTTGACTCTCGATTTTGCTATTCAAACATGAAAATAAGGTCTCCGTCAGCTATAATAACTACTAATTTGGTTTCGTGAGCAGAAAGCATGACACTCGCTATGGCGTGATATGTTCTAGGAGGGTATCGTATTCAGTAAAAAGAAAGACTCTATACCAATTGATAATGTTCTCCGACGGATTGGACTTCTACTTTAATATTCTTACCCTGAATGAATGTGCCTATTGCCAATATTGCACAGCGGATTCACTCCCGGAAAAACTGATTTGGCTATCTGAATTACAGGGTAGGTGAAGTTATAGACATGACCTTTCGACTCTTGAAAGTGGTAGTATCCTGGATCGAGCGGTCTGACCGATGGTCTTCAAATACATACAGCAAACTAAGCTTCCCGTCCCTCAAGTGTATTCCAATATGTTTCTCTGGCCAGACAGTTATGCGCCCGATATAGCGGGTTAGCCTCTCGGTAGATATGGCAGCCGATAGAAAGTTAGGCTCGATACCAAAAAGTAACGTTCTACTACGGTTTGACTCTGGTGTTTAATATTTATACCATGCAATAAGGTGTATAATGCCAATAGAGTACAGCAGACTTTCTCCTTCAATGCCTGGTTTGACCCAAGGTAGCACGGGATATGTGAAGCCATTGTCATATACGTTCGACTCTCTAAGAGGGCGGTAACATCCTCCAACGATTTGAATGTGGATATTCTTATTCACGCATGAAATTAAGGTGCCCGTCACTAAAATCTATGCTAACAAGCTTCTATGAACACGAAGTTGTGCTCTCGATACAGCGGGTTAAATTCACGGAATGTAAGGTCTTCGGCAAAATGTTTGGCACTATACGAATAGGTGAAGCTACAAAATGGTTTGAAGCGCTGCTTTAATATTCATACCCTGAAATAAGTTCCCTATTGCCAATACTGGTCAGCGGAATAGATCCGGAATACCTCGCTTTTTCACTCGAAATCACAGGAATGGTGAAGCTATTGCATTAGCCATGCGACTGTCATAAGAGTTGCTAACGTTCTCGGACGATTTGACCCTACATCTTCCTATTCATGGATGCAATTTGCGTGTCTGTCTGCTAAAGTGTCTACTAATTTCATTCCCTGAACTCTAAGCCAAATACTTGCGACAACGGGTTAGTTTCTCTGAGGGTAATGTATCCGGTAAGGAGTTTTGACCCTATACCAGTAAGTAACGTCCTGCGACTGTTCGAATCTCTATATTACCGTTCATAGCGCAAATTAATGTGTCCCATGTCAATACTGTACTGCGGATTTACTCACGGAATTCCTGGTTTGACTCTCGGAATCGCAGGATAGGTGAAGCCATTGACTCAGCAGTTCGTCTCTCGCAGAAGCTGGCAATGTTCTCGCACGGTTTGCCGTCGATATTCCTATATACGTATGAAAATAATGAGTCCGTTTCCTAATACGTCTACTAACTTGATCGCGTGAAAGCGAAGGAACACAGTCTATGCAGCTGGTTGGGTTCTCGGTCAGTAAGGTATTGTGTAAAAGGAATGTCTTTATACCAATTGATAGTGTTCTCCGACGGTTTGACTCTCAACATTGATATTCCTGCCGCCATTGAAGGTTCGTATTCTCAATACTATTCAGAGGATTTAATGCCGGTATACCTGGTTTTGCACTTGGTATCACATGGTACGTGAAGTTATTGGCTTACCTGCTGATCTTTCAGGAAGGCTGGTAACGTTCTCCAACGGTATGACACTCGACCTTACTAATCAGACATGATAATAAGGTGTCCCTCCGCCGAAATATCTACTGATACCTTTTTGCGCGAAGAATCAGCAAGACACATCCTTCAGCGTGTTTGGTTCACGGAAAGCATGGTATTCGGTGTCAAGAATGACTTTAAAGCAATTAATAATTTTCTACGACAGTTTGTCTCTCAGCCTAAATTTTCATAACAGGAATTAAAGTGTCCACTGCCAATATTCTACAGCGGATTGACTCTCGGAATACCTGGTTTGACTATCGGTATGACAGGTTATGTGAAGCTACTTACTTAACCGTTCGTCTCCCACTGATGGTGGTAACGATCTCGAACGGTTTGACACTCGATTTTCGCAGTCATGCATGAAATTATGGTGCTCGTTTGCAAGCTTATACTAGACCGTACATCTAGTGTAACTGATCGTACACGGTGTTGTACTCTCGAAACGGAGAGTTTACTTCTCCGAAGGTAAGCCCAAAGGTAAAGAGTATGACTTCAAGCCAATTGGCAAAGCACTCAAACGGTTTGGCACTCTACCTTAATATTCATTCCGCGAATTAAGATGTCTTTTGCGTATACTGTTCAGCGGATTTACTTTCGGAATCGATCGATATAATGCGTTAGGCTTTCGGAGGGTAAAGGTTTCAGTAACACGATTGACTTTATTCCAATTAGTAACATTCACCAACGGATTGACTCTGTACATTAAAATTTATAACCTGAAGTATCGTGTCTGTTGCCAATTATTTTTCTGGGCATATACTTCCGGATTACATGGTTTGATTCTTGGAATCACAGGATAGATGAAGCTACTGACTTTGCCGTTCGACTCCAAAAGAAGATGGTACCGTTTTCGAACGGTTTGACTTTCAATTTTGCTATTTATACATGGAAATGTGGAGACCGGCAGCTCACGTGTCGACTAATTTGTATCCGTGAACAATAAGCAAGACACTCGCTACTGCGAGATAGGTTCTGATAAGGGAAGGTATTCGGTAAATAGAATTTAAGTATAACAACTTAATACTCTCCCTTCCGATTGACCATCTACTGTTATATTCACACCGCGAATGAAGGTGTCAATTGCTAATACTGGTCTGCGTATTTGCTCCTGGAAAACCTGGCTTAGCGCTAGGAATCGCAGGTTGGGTGAGGCTATTCACCTATCAGTTCGACATACAGAAAGGGTGGTAACGTTCTCACACGGTGTGACTATCTATTTTAATATTCCGTACGCGAATAAAATATCAGTTGATAATCATCTTCCGCGGATTTACTCCAGAAGCACCTGGTATGACTGTCGGAAATACCAGACATGTGAAGCTATTGACTTATCTGTTGGAATATCATAGAAGGTGGATACGGTCACCAACTGTTTTACACTCGACCTTATAATTCATGCATGAAATTTTGATGCCGTGTATAAAATGTATACGAATGTGTTCCTTTAAACAGGAAGTTATACTCTCGATGATGCGGGCGAGGTTACCGGAAGGTGCGGCCTTCGGTAAAACGTTTGACTTTATAGCAAATAGTAACGCTTTCACAAGGTGTAACGATGCTTTATAACATTCACAAAGCTAATTAATGTACCTATTGCTAATACTCATCAGCGGATTTACCCTCGGATTACCTGGTTTGACTCTCGGAATCACAGGATAAGTGGAGCTATTGACTCAGCCGTTCGTCTCTCACAGAAGGTGGAGAAGTTCTCGAACGCTTTGTCTCCAGATTATTATATTCAAACATGAATATATGGTGTCCGCCTGATAATATGGCTACTAATTTGTTTCCGTGTGCACTAAGCATGACACTCGCTGCAGTGGCTTAGGTTCTTGGAATGGAATATCTTCGATGAAGCGTTTGACTTTATTCCATCCTGTAACATTCTCAAACGGATTCACGTACTACTTTGTTATTCAAACCAAGAATTGAGGTGTCTATTGCCAAAAATGTTCAGGGCAATTGCTCCCAGAATACCTGGATTGACTGTCGGAATCGCAAGGGTAGGTCAAGATATTGACACAGCAATTCAATTCTTCTAGAAGGTGTTAACGATCTCGATCTGTTGGACACACGATATTCTAATTCATACATGAAATTAAGGTGCCATCACTAAATTGAATACCAGTGTGTACCTGTGAACGCGGTGGTATACTTCCTCCAGGGCGGGTCTATTTTCCTGAGGGTAAGGAATTCTGTATGTCATTAAGCCTATAGGAATAGTTAATGCTCTACAGCGGCCTGACTGCCTGCTTTAATATTCAAACCGTGAATAAAGGTGTTTGTCATCAATACTGTTTAGCGGCTTTTCTCCCGGAATAACTGGTGTAACTCTGGGGATCGCAGGAAGGGTGAAGGTATTTGCACAGCCATTCGTCTATCACGAGAAGTGGCAACATTCTTGGGCAGTTTGACTTTCGATGCACTAATTAAAACATGAAAGTAAGGTGCCCGGCACTGAAATTAATACAAATTTCTTTCTCTTTACACGAATTTATACTCTCGATTCAGAGGGTAATTTTTTCGGAGGGGGGGGGGGTGGCCTTCGGTAAAGTATTTGACTGTATAGCAATTGGAAACGTCCTCATAACGGCTTGAGGCACTACGTAGATATTCGCGCCGTGAACTAATGTGTTTACTGCTAATTATGTTCAACGGTTTTACTCCCAGGGTACCAGGAATGACTCTCGGAATCACAGCTATCGGTGAAGCTGTTGACTAAGCTGTTCTACTCTGAAGACGGTGGTAACGATATCGAACGGTTTGACACTCGATCTTCTAATTCGTTCATGAATCGATGGTGCCCGTCTGCTAAAATTTCTACTAATTTGCTTCTCTGCGCACGAAGTTACGATACAGCAGGGTATGTTCTCGGAAGGAAAGGTATCCGGCAACGAGTATAGGCGTCATGCTAATTATTATCGGCTGCAATCGGTATGACGCTCTACTTCAATATGCAAACTGCGAATTAATGAGTCCATTGCCATTACTGCACAGAGGATTTACTCCTGACATACCTGGTGCGTCTCTCGGATTGACAGGATACGTGATGCAATTTCCTTTGGTGAGCGATTCCCAAAGGAAGTGGCAACGTTCCTGGTCGCTTTGCCTCCCGATCTTCTCATTCATATGTGAAAATAATATGTACATCTGCTATAATGTCTACTAATTTGCCCGGATGAACACTAATCGCCACAGCGGAATGGATTCTCGGAAATACGGATTCCATCGGTAAAAAGATTGACTTTGTAATAATTTTTATTGTCCTACCACGGCTTCAGTCTCCACTTTCTTATTTATACCGTGCATTAAGCGTCCTTCGCCAATGATCTTCAGCGCGTTAACTCGCAGAATACCTGGGTTGACTATCGGCATCACAAGATAGGTGATGCTATTGGCTTAGCTGTGCGATCCTAAACGATGGTGGTAACGTTCTTGATTGGTTTGGATCTGGATTTTGTAATTCATTCATGAAATTATGGTGCACGACACGAAAATGTTTACTAATTTCTTTTTCTGGACACAGAGACATACTCTCTAAGAGGCGGATTTGTTTCTCGGGCGGTTATGTTTTCAGTCAGACGTGTAACATGGCAATTGTTAACGTTCTCAAACGGATCGACGCTGTACTATAACGTTCAAATCGTGAGTCAATGTGTTTATTGCCAATAGTGTTCTCTGCATTCACTCCAGGAATGCCAGGATTTACTCTCCGAATCACATGATAGGTGAAGCTATTGACTTAGCCGTTCGACTCTAGAAAAAGGTGGTATCGTTCCGAACGGATTTACTCTCGATTTTCATATTTAATCAAGAAAATGTGGTGCACGCCTGTGCATATGTCGACTAATTTGTGTCTGTGAGGAATAAGCACGATACTCGGTACAGCGCGTTAGGCTCTCTAATGGTAAGGTATTCGGTAGAAAGAATGACTTTATACCTATTGGTAACGTTCACAAACGGTTAGACGCTTTGTTTGAATACTCAAGCCGCGAAATACGGCGTCTCTTGCCCATACCCTCCATTGGATTGACTCCCGTCATACCTGATTTGGCTCTCGGAAGGACAGGATAGGTGAAGTTGTTTACTTACCATCTAGACTCTCAAAGACGGTGGTAACGTTCTCTAGCGGTTTGTCGTTCGAGCTTCTGATGCATACATGGAATTCATGGTTTGAGTAATAAAATTGATCGCTGAATCGTTTGAGACCGTTACAAATTGTTATAAAGTCAATTGTTATGTACTTCCTTTTCATAGAAAGAAATTAGTATTCATTTCAGTGACGGGAACTTACCTTCGTGTATGAATTGGAATATCTAGAGTCAAGCGGTTACAGAACGACACCACCTTCTTAGAGAGTTGAGCGGCAAAGTTAACAGCCTCACCTGTCCTGTGATTGCGAGAGTCTAACCAGGTACTGTGGGAGTAAATCCGCTGTACAGTATAGGCGTTAAACACACTAGTTCCCGGTGTAAATAACAAAGTACAGTGTCACACAGTTGGCAACGCTCCCAATTTGTATAGAGTCAAACATTCTACCGAAGGCATTAGCTTACGAATAGCTGACCCGCTGCATCGAGTGTATACCTTCGCCTTCAGAGAGACAAAGTATTATACATCTCAGTACACCTTACTTTCTGTTTTGAATTACTGCATCGAGGGTCAAACCGTTCCCTAACGTTCCAGCCTTGCAGGTAGGACGGCAAAGAAAATAGCTTCACCAATCCTGTGATTCCGAATGTGAACCCAGGTATGACCGGAGTAAATCCGATGTATAGCTTTGGCAATTCATACACTTAATTAACGATTTGATTATTTATGCCGAGAGTCAAGCGGTGTGAGAGCGTCAGCAATCGGTATAAAGTCAAGCGTTTTACGCAAGGCTTTACCTTCCGAGAACCTCACCCGCTGGATCGAGAGTAAAACTTCGTGTTCACAGGAAGAAGTTATTATTAATTTCAGTGACGGGCACCTTAGCTTTGTGTGTGATATAGAAAATCTAGGGTCAAATAGTTCTAGAACGTTACCTCCTTGTTTGCGTGTCGAACGGCTAAGTCAATAGGTTCACCGATCAACAGATTCCTAGCGGCAATCTTGCACTTCCGCGAGTAAATCTGCTGAACTGTATTGGCAATAGCATCCATAATTCTCGGTTTGAATAGTAATGTAGCGACAAACCGTTTGGGAGTATTGCCAATGGTAAAGTAATAAAATAATAAAGTATAAAATCAAGCACTTTACCGACGACCTTACATTCGTATAATCTATCCCGCCGTGTCGGGATTATAACATCGTGTTCAGAGGATCAAATTAGTAAATATTTTAGTGACGGGGTGCTTAATTTCATTGTAAATAAGAATATCTAGCGCCAAACCGTTCGAGAACGTTACCATCCACTTTGAGCATCAACCGGATACGTCTATAGCTTCACCCATCCAATGACTCTGACTGTCAAATGAGGTATCCTGGGAGTAAATCTGCTGTACAATATTGCCATTAGAGACCCTGTTTCGCCGTATAAAAATTAATGTGCACAGTCAAACCGTTGTAGAACGTTACCTATTGGTATAGAGTCAAGCACTTTACCAATTGCCTTCCGTTCGGAGATGATGACCCGCCGTTTCGGATATATATCTTCGTGTTCAGAGTGCGAAATTAGTATTCACTTCAGTGACAGACGACTTAGCCTCATGTATGAGTTAGAATATCGAACCGTTCGGGAACGTTGCCGCCTTCTGTAACAGACGGAAACTTTATTTTTATGTAGGGATAAAATAATCGAAAGTCATATATTTCGATAACGATCCCTACTTTCTCACGTGAAAAACGGCTAAGTCAATAGCTTCACCTATCCTGTGATTCCGAAAGTCAAACCAGGTATTCCGGGAGCACATCCGCTGGATATTATTGGCAATAGACAGCTTATTGCACGGTATGATTATGAAGGTAGAGCGTCAGACGGTTATAGAGCTTCATCTTTTAGTTTAGAGTCAAACTTTTTCCCGATGGCCATACCTACCGGGAAGTCCAAACCGCTCAAGCAAGTGTCTTGTTCAGTGTTCAAGGTAGCAAATTAGTAACATTTACGGCAGGAATACATGGTTTGCCTCTTCAAATATTGGAATACGACAAGCTATGGACTTAGCCGTTCGTCTCTCAAAGAAGGTGGTAACGTTCTCGAACGGTTTGATCCTCGATCTTATAAATAAGAAATAAAATTAAGGTGCGCGTCACTGAAAAGTGTACTATTTTTCTGCTCAGACCACGATGTTTTACTCTCGCAATCGCAGGTGAGGTTCCCGGAAGGTACTGCCTTCAGTAAAGAGTTAGATATCATACCAATAGGTAACTCTGCACAACTGTATGACCCTGTACATTAATATTTATACCCGGAAGTAGGGTTTATAATGCCAATACAGTAAAGCAGATTTACTCCCGGAATACCTGGTTTTACACACGGAATCACAGGATAGTTGAAACTGATGTTCTAACTATTCGACTCACACGGAGGATGATAATCTTCGCGAATGGTTTGGCGCTCGACCTTCATAATCATACATGAAATTAGGGTGCCCGGAACTAATATGTATACTCATTTGTTCCTCTGAACACCTTGTTATACTCTCAATAATGCGCGTTATGCTTTCGAAAGGTGACGTCATCAATAAAACATTTGACTATATACCAATTGGAAGCATTCTCAATCGGTTTGTCGCTCTATTTTTATATTCTATCCGTGAATTATGGTTTCCATTGCCAACACAGATCAGCGGATTTTCTTTCGAAATGCTTGTTTTTACTTTCGGAATCATAGGATAGGTGTAGCTTGTGATTCAGTAGATCGACACTCGAGGAGGGTGATCCGTTCTCGAGCGATTTGAGACAGGACCTTCAGAGGTCATACTTGAAATTAGGATGCCCGTCACTAAAATCCATACTAACTTGCTTCTCCGAACATGAAGTTATACTCTCGATACAGCGGGATAGCTTCATGAAGTTAAAGCCATTGTGAAATGTTTGACTCTATACCAATTCCTAACGTTCAACAGCGGTTTGAATCTGTACTTTAATATTTATACCGTGCAATAGGGTGTATAAGGCCAATACTGTACATCGGATCTACTCCCGGAATACCTCATTTGACTCTCCGGACCACAAGATATGTGAAGCTATTGATTTTGCAGTTCGTCTCTCACATTAGGTGGTAAGGATCTGGCGCGGTTTCACCCTCGATCTTCTTATTCATAATGAAATTAGCGTCCCCGTCACAAAAAGGTTTACTAATGTGTATACCTAAACACGTAGCATCTCTCGACAGGACGGGTTAGCCTCTAGATCGGTAAGCCATTGGGTACATGGTTTGAATTTACAGCAATTGGTAACGTTCTCAAACGTTTTGACGCTATATATTAATATTCAAACCGTGAATTAAGGGATCTATTGACAATTATGTACTGCGCAATTACTCCCGGAATATGTCGCTTGACTCTCTGAGTCGCAGGATGTATGAAGATATTGTCTTAGCCGTTTTAATCACGAAGAAGGTGATAACATTCTCGAACGGTTTTACACTCGAGCTTCTGATTCATAAATGAAATTAAGGTAGCGGACAGAAAAATGTACACTAATTCGTCCCACTGAACACGGTGTCATACTCTCGATACCGCGGGTTAGTTTTTCGGAGGGCAAGGCATTCTGCATGAAGTTTGACACTACACCAAGTGGTAATGATACAACGGCTTGACAGCGTGCGTTAATATTCACGCCGTGAATTATGATGTCTATTGCCAATAGTCTTCAGCCCAATTGCGCCTGGAATACCTGGTTTGACTCTCGGAATCATAGGATAAGTGAAGCAATTAACTAAGTCGTTCTATTCTCAAATATGGTGGTAACGATCACGATCGGCTTTACCCTCGATCTTCCAATACATACATGATGTGAAGGCCACCGACACTAAAATGTATAATAATTTGCTTCGCTGAACACGAAGTTTCATTCATGATTCAGCGGGATACGATCTATGAAGGTTAGGTATTCAGTAAATAGTTTGACTCCATAAGAGTAGGTATCGTTCTACAACGGTATGAATATGTACATTACTATATACAGTGAATTAATGTGTCTACTGACTATACTGTACCGCCGACAGACTCTTTCAATTCCTGTTCTGACTCTCGGCATTACATGGTAGGAGAAGCTATTGACTCAGCCGTTCGACTCTCAAAGAAGGTGGCAACGTTCTCGAATGGTTTGGCCATCGATCTTCTAATTCGTAAATAAATAATGGTGCTCGACTCTAAAATTTATACTAGCCCGAACCTCTGTACATGGTGTTGTACTCTCGATACAGCAGGTCATATTCTCGGATGGTGAGGTAAAACTGTGTGCCGTTTATCTCCCCTCGAGTGGGCAATGTTATACAACGCTTTGACGGCTTTCATTCATTTTCAGACCGTGTATTGAGGTGCCCATTACCAATACCGTACAGCGCATTTACTCCCGGAATATCTGGTTTGACTTTCGGAATTTCAGGATATGTGAAGCCATTTACGTAGAGGTTGGACCCTAACAGAAGGTGGTAACGTTCTCGGACGAGTTTTGTCTTCGGAGGTTAATGTATTCGGAAGAAACGTTTAGCTTTATACCAATTGGTAACGCCCACAAGCAGTTTGACACTCTACATTAATATTCAACCCGTGAATTGGAGATACTGTTGCCAATACTGCTCAGCGGATTTACTCCCGGAATATCTGGTTTAGCTCTCGGAGTCACAGGGTACTTGACGCTGTTAACTTAGCCGTCCGACTCGTAAAGAAGGAGATAACGTTCTCGATCGGTTTGATTCCCGATATTCTAATTCATATATGAAGGTACGGTTCCCGTCATAAATATGTTCTGTAATTTGTTCCACTGAACGGGACGTTATACTCTCGGTACAGCGGGTTAGTTTCTCGGATGGTACGGCCGCCGGCAAAATGTTTGGCACTATACGAATAGGTAAAACTATACAATGGTTTGATACTCTGCTTTAATATTCATACCGTGAAATAAGCTCTCTATTGCCAATACTGGTCAGAGGAATAGTCGCGGAATACCTCGCATGACGCACGGAATCTCAGAATGGGTGAAACTTATGACTTAGCCGTTCGTCTATCATAGAAGGTTGTAACGTTCTCGAAAGGATTGACCCCCCATATTCTAATTCACATCCGATGATAAG
Source organism: Lasioglossum baleicum (assembly GCF_051020765.1). Taxonomy (NCBI): domain Eukaryota; kingdom Metazoa; phylum Arthropoda; class Insecta; order Hymenoptera; family Halictidae; genus Lasioglossum; species Lasioglossum baleicum. The sequence continues at coordinate 20,605 of NW_027471425.1, forward strand.
ATGCCCTCTACTGAAATGAATACAAATTTCATGTTCTGAACAGGAAGATATACTGCCGATACATGCTTTCGGCGTGTAAGGTCTCTTGTATACGGTTCGAATTTATACAAATTGGCAACGCAATCAATGAGTCTGACGGTCTACTTTAATATTCAAATCGTACACTGAGGCGTCAATTGCAAATACTGTTCAGCGAATTTACCCTCGGAATGCCTGGCTTGACTCTCGAAATCGCATGATAGGTGGAGCTGTTGACTTATCCCCTCGACACTCAAAGAGTGCGGTAACATTCTCGAACGGTTTGACCATCGATTATCTAATACACTTGAAGTTAACGTGCCGACACGGAAATGAATATCAATTTCATTCTCTCAACACGAACTTATACTCTCGATGAAGCCGCGGAGTTTCGGGGGGAGGTAAGGCCTTCGGTAAATCGATTGACCTTATACCAATTCGAAACGCTCTCAAGCGTCTTGACGATCTACTGCAACATGCACACCGCGAATTAAGGTGTCTAATTCCAAACCACGTGGTCGGACTTACTTTCGGAATACCAGGTTTGACACTGCGAACCACAGGATAGGTGAAACTATCGACGTAGCCGTTCATCTCACACGGAAGGTGGTATCGTCATCGAAAGGAATGAACCTCAACCTTCCTATTGCTACATCCAATTAACGAGTCCGTCCGCTAAAGTGTCGACTAATTTGGTTCCTTGAACACTATGCAAGACACTTCCTGCAGCGGGTTAGGCTCTCGGAAGGTGTGCTATCCTGTACGAAATTAAACCATATACCAGTATGTACCGTTCTACGATGGTTCGGGTCAATATATTGCTATTTATACCTTAAATTAAGGTGCATATTGCCAATACCGTACTACAGACTCAGTCACAGAATACCTGGTTTGTCTCTCCGAATCACAGGATTCATCGAGCTATCTACTTAGCGGTTCACCTCTCACAGAATATGTCAACGTTCCCGAACGGCGTGACTAACGATCCTCTAATTCGTACATGAAATTGTGGTCTTCGTCAGCAAAATGTGTAATAGTTCGTACCTTTGAACACGGCGTTTTAATCCCGATGGAAGTGGTTAGTTGTTTAGAGGTAAAAGCATTCTGTAAGAACATTACCCTACAATTATAGATAATGTTCTACAACGGCTTGATGGCCTGCTGTAATATTCATAGCGTGCATTAATGTGTCTACTGCCAACACTGGCCTGCGGATATGCTCCCGGAATAACTGGTTTGACTCTCGGTATCACAGGGCAGTTGAAGGTGTTGACGTAGCTGTGCCACTCTCAAAGGAGATGGTTACGCTCTCGAACGGTTTGACTTTCGGTTCTGCTACTCGTACTTGAAAATAAGGTATCCCTCTGCTAAAATATCTACTAATTTGTTTCGGTGAAAACTATGCAAGCCGAGCGCTACAACTGGATGTGTTCTCGGTAGGTGAGGAATTCGGTAAAAATTTTATCTCTATAGCAAGAAGTAACGATCTACAACGGTTTGGATCTGTAGATTAATATTCATACTGTGCATAAAAGTGTCTATCGCCAATACTCTCAGAGGATTGACTCCCGGAATACCTGACTTGGCTGTCGGAATCATAGGATAGGAGAAGCTATCGAATTAGCCATTCCACTTCCAAAGAAGGTGGGAACGGTCTCCAACGATTTGACACTCGGTCTTCTAACTCATACACGAAAATAAGATGTGCTTCGGCAATAACGTCTACTAATTTGTGTCCGAGACCGGTAAGCACGACACTCGGTACTGCATGATATGTTCTAGGAAGGTAATGTATTCGGCAAAGGAAGGACTTTATACCAATTAGTAATGGTCACCAACAGTTGGACTCCCAACTTTGATATTCATAACTTGAATTAAGGTGTACATTACCTATACTGAACAACGGATTCACTCCCCGTACACCCAGTTCGAATTTTGCAATCACAGTGTGGGTGAAGCTATTAACTTTGCCCATCGACTCGCTAAGGAGGTGGTACCGTTCTCTAACGATATTGACCCACGATCTTCTATACAATACATGAAATTATGGTGCCTGTCACAAAGATTTAGAATAATTTGTTTCCATGTACAAGAAGTTACGCTCTCAATGCAGCGGGTTAGTTTCTGGTATGGCAACCTCTTCGGAACATCGTTTGACTTTATACAAACTGGTAACGATCGCAAGTGGTTTCACGCTCTACTTTAATATTCAATCCGTCAATTAAGGTGTCTAGGGCCAATAATGTTCAGCGGATTTACTCTCGGAATACCTGGTTGGACTCTCGGTGTCACAGGATAAATTAAGCTATACGCTAAGGTCTGCGTCACTCAAAGAGGATGGTAACGTTCTCGAACGGTTTGACCCTCGATATACTTATTCATAATGAAATTAAGGTCCAGTCACTAAAATGTTCACTAATTTGATGCTCTGAGCACGAAGTTATACCCACGATACTACGGCTTATGATCTCGGCAGGTAAGGTTAGCGATATAGAATGTGACTTCATGACAATTGGTACCGTTTTCAAACGATTTGAGTCTCTACTTTGTTATTCCTGTGGTGAATTAATCTTTCTATTGCCAATACTGGTCTGCTGATTTTCTCTCGCATTACCTGGTGCTACTCTCGGAATCACAGGATATGTGAAGTTATTTACTTAGTTGTTCGTCTCTCACAGAAGGTGGCTACGTTCTCGAACGCTTCGACCCTCGATCTTCTAATTCATGCATGAATTTAAGGTGCTCGTCACTAAATTGTATAGTAGTTGGTACCTCTGTTAGCGGTGTTATTCTCTCCATGTAGTGTGTCAGTTTTTCGGAGGGTAAGGCATTCTGTAAGACATTTAACCCTACACGAACAGTTAATGTTCCACGATGGTTCGACGGCCTTTTTTTGACGCAGGAGGAATCATCCAAACTTGCCCCGGCCCCCTGAGGGTGAGGCTGGGGGTCTGTGGGACACTTACACTCTAAACACCCTGCGGTGGTCCGTCCTCCTCGCACAAAGGAGGGCCCGGGATGACAGGCAGCGCTTTCGCGAACCTAAGATAACGGTTCGTCACCGCAACTTCAACAGCTATCGCTGGGCTTCTCTTCGGGCGTCCCAGCTCAGTCCGCTTCTTTTCTCTGCTGGACCGCGGTCCCCCGACGGTCGGTATCTCAGCCGACCGCCCGCGTTCTCCTCCGATCGACGGAAAGGCGTGGGGCTGGGACTCGCATCGCCGCCGGAGGAAACGGTTCGACGACCTGCTTGAAAATACTTTCCGTGATTTGGGGTGTGTGTTGTCAATAATGTACAACTCATTTTCTCCCGGAAAATCTGGTTTGACTTTCGGAGTCAAAGTATATGTGATGCTATTGACTTAGCTGTGCAACGCAAAGATATAGTAGAAACGTTTTCGAACGCACTGACTCTCGATGATTGTATTTATACACAAAAATGTAGATTCCGTCCGCTAAGTTGGCTACAAATGTGTTTCCATGAGAAACAAGCGTGACACTCGCTACAGCGTGTTAGGTTATCGGATGGTAATTGCATTGGGTAAAAAGAATGACTTAATAGCATTTGGTAATGTTCGCCGAAGCTTTGACATCCTATTTTAATACTCATACAGTGAATTATGGTATCTATTGCCAATACAGTTCTGCGGATTCACTCCTAGAATACCTGGATTAGCGCTAGGATTCACAGGATATGCCAAGCCTTTGACTTAGCCGTTCGACCCTGAAGGAGTGCGGTAACGTTCCGATCGGTTTGACACTCGATCTTCTTGTTCATACATGCAATTAAAGTGCCCGTTACAAAAATTTATACTAATTTGTATCTCTGAACTCGTAGTTATGCTATCGATACAGCGGTTAGGTTCGCGAAAACTAAATGCCCTCGGTGTAAGCTTTCAGTGTAAAATTTTATACATACTGTAATTTAATATCATGATATTTTCAGATATATTACAAAATTCTAACTTTTTATTTTAAAAAATTTTATTTCATTGTAAAAGTTCCTATTGAATTAGTTGAGCTTACGTTTATTCCTGTATTTTGGTATACTTGTTGTCATTTTATAATATTGTCTGGAAACGTACCAACCCAGCCGGAATCGACCTACCAGACGACTGTCGTGGTTTTGTAGTTGTATACGGCAAGTCGAAGCGTCACAACTGTATTGTTTCAGTAAATTCCGTAACCTTGGTTTTGTACCATATACATTCTGTCGCAGTTTTTTATTTATTTGTAAATACTGTAATTTACTGTTATTATATTTTCGATCTTCTTCGCAATTTTAATTTGATATATAAAAAAATTGTATTTCTTAGTATAAGTACCTTTAAAATTAGTTTAGTGTGCGTTTATGACATTATCTTGTTAAAAATATTGCTATTTTATATGCTTGTCTGTAGCCGTACGTACGCTGTCGGAGCGACACTACCGAAGTCTTCTTGTAGTTGCGAACGGTAGATCGGAGCGGCATTCTGTGTGGTCTTGTGTTGTCACTTGCAGTTGTGTTCGGTGCATCCAAGCCACTCTGCTGTATGGTCATTTTAATATTTTCAACGTTAATATTGTTGCGTATGCGTTTTATCCCAGCCTCCCATTTTTTAACACATACTGTAATTTGCTGCCTTGATGTTTTCGATTTTTTTCGAAATTCCAATTTTTATTAAAAAAGAATTGTATTTCATAGTAAAAGTGTTATTGGAATTAGGTGAGTTTAAGTTTATGACAATATTTTGTTAAGCTTGTTGTTATTTTATATGATTGTCTGTATTCACACCTACGATTCCGGAGCGACAGGGCAGTGATGGACATGTAGTTCCGTATCGTACATCGGAGCAACGCTAATGGATG
>NW_027471426.1:0-25463 GCF_051020765.1 Lasioglossum baleicum
CATTCTGTAATTTGCTGATCCGATGTATACGATTTTTTTTTTTTAATTTTTAGCCTTTATTTATAAAAATTGTCTCTCTTAGTGAAACTACTTTTGGAATTAGTTGAGTACCTTTGTGAAGATATTTCGTTAAACTTATTGCTATTTCATATGATTGTCTCTATACGTACCTTCACTGCAGGAGCAACACGACTGGCGACGTCCTGTAATAGCAAACGGCAGAACGAAGCGGCACTACTGGATGGTCCACGTTAATTTCTTTAACGATAACATTATACCGCATGTTTTCTTTCACAGTTTCCTATCTATTAATAAATTCTGAAATTTACTGTTACGATATTACCGATTTTCTTCGAAATTTTCAATTTTCATTTTAGAAAATTGTATTCTTTAGTAGAAGTGTTCTTTCAATTAGTTAAGTGTTCGCATATGGCATTATTTTCTTAAACTAATTGTTACTGTATATGATGGTCTGTATACGTACCTACCCTGCTTGAGCGACATAACTGGCGAGGTCTTGTAGTTGCGTTCTGTGTATCGGGACGGCACTAATGGATGGCCATCGTTAATTTCTTGAACCTTGATCTTGTACAGTATGCATTTTTTCCCAGTCGTCCATTTATATTTGCATTCAGAAATTTACTGTTATGATATTTTCAATTTTCTGCAGAATCGTCAATCTTTAGTCAAAAAAATTGTATCTCTTAGTAAAGGTGCCTTTGGAATTAGCAGAGTGTACGTTTGTGACATTACTTTGTTATTCTTATTGTTATTTTATACCATTGTTTGTATTCGTAATTGCGCTTCCGGAGGGACATGGCTCGAGTCGTTTGTTGCTGCGTTCAATCGAACGGAGCGATACTACTGTATATTTCCTCTGGTTCCTTTAACCGTAATATTGTACCGTATGCATTCTTTCGCAATTTTCCATTTATTTATACATACTGCGATTTATTACCCTGATATTGTCAATTTTTCTCATGATTCCCAATTTTTTATTTCATAAAATGTATTTCCTAGTAAATTTGTCCTTGAAATTAGTTGAGTGTATGTTTGTGACTACATTTTGCTGAATTTGTTGTTGTATTATAGGATTGTCTGTTCTCGGGATACGCAACCGAAGCCAAATGACTGGAGCGAGCTTGGAGTTACGTATGGTAGATCGGGCGCCACTATTGTATTACCTTCGCTAATTTCTTTGACCTTGATTAGGTATCGTATGCAGTTTTCCCCTGTTTTCAATTTATTAATACAAACTGTAATTTACTGGTAACACATTTTCCATTTCATTCAAAATATCCAGTTTTTATTTGAAAAAATTGTACTACATAGTGAAAGGGAGATTGGAATTTGATAAGTGTACATTTATGATAATATTTTGTTATACTTGTTGTTATTTTGCATGACTCTCTATATACACACCTTCGCTACCGTAGCGACACGACTGGCGTGGTCTTGTATTTGCGTACTTCAGAACGGAGCGGCACTGTTGGATGGTTTTTGATATTACCTTTAATCTTGATTTTGTAAGGTATGCATTCTTTCCCAGTTTTCCATTTATTTGTATATGCTGTAATTTACTGTCATGATATATTACATTTCTTTCATAATTGTCAATTTGTAGTTTGAAAGATTGTGTTTCATGGTAAAAGTGTCTTTGGAATTAAAGGAGTGCACGTTTATGGCGTTATTTTGTTAAGCTAATTGTTATTTTGCATGACTGTCTGTATGCGTACCTTCGCTGTTTGTGCCACACAACTGGCGGGATTTACAATAGCGTACGGCAGACAAGCGTGGCATTACTATGCGTTCCTCGTTAATCTCATTATACTTTATATTGTACCGCATGCATTTTTCCTCATTTATTTATACCTACAGTAATTCAATGGTATGATATTTTCGATTTTTCTCAAAACTTTTAATTTTTATTTATAAAAATTTTATTTCTTGCTAAAAGTGTTGCTTGAATTGGCTGAGTTTACGTTTATGACAATATTTTGTCACGCTTTTTGTTATTTTGTGTGATTGGCTAATATTCGTACTTACGCTTGCGGAGCGACATGGTTTTATTGGTCTGGTAGTTGCGATGCGTAGATCGAAACGACACTGCTGGGTGGTCTATGTTAATTTCTATAGCCTTCATATTGTGCTGTTCGTATTTTTTCCCAGTCTTCAATATATTTATTCACACTTTTATTTACTATTATGATGTTTCCGTTTTCTTTTCTATATTCACAAATTTTCATAATTTTCATAATTTCCAGTTCTTAATTTAAAAAATTATACTTCGTAGTAAAAGTGTCTTTTGTATTAGATAAGTCTGCCTTTATGCCAAAGTTGTGTTTAATTCGTTGTTGTATTATATGATTGTCAGAACACAAACCAACGCTTCCAGAACGACACGACTAAAGTGGACCTGTAGTAGTATATGGCATATCGGTTTTGCACTACTGTCTTCTTTAATTTAATTTTAATTAATTTAATTAATAGTTTTAATTTCAATAATTATAATAATTAATAATAATAATTTTAATTTTAATAATTTTAATTAATTCTTTCATTTCCCTAACCTAGATATTGTACCGTATGCATTTGATAACATTCGTCCATTTATATATGCATGCTGTAATTCACTGTTAAGATATTTTCGATTTCTTTAAAAATTTTAAATTCTTTGTTGAAAAGGTTGTATATTATAGTAAAAGTGCCCTTGATTATAGTTGAGTGTACGATTATGACAATATATCGTCATATTTGTTGTTATATGCATGATTGTCTACATGCGTACATACGCTGCCGCAGCGAACCGATTGCACTGCTCTTGTAGTTACGTACTGCATTACGAAGTGGCACTACTGAATGGTCTACGTTACTTTCGATAACCTCGCTTCTTTACCGTAAGCATTCCTTCACAGTTTTCAATTTATTTACGCATACCGTAATTTACTGTTGTGATGCGTTCGGTTTTCTTGCATAATTTCCAATTTTTAATTTAAAAAATTGAATTTTTCAAGAAATGTCCCGTGGGAATTAGATGAGTGTACTTTTGTGACAATATTTAGTTAAACACATAGTTATTCCATATGACCATCTGCATACGAACCTACGCTTCAGGAACGACACGACTGGAGTGGCCTTGTAGTTGCGTTCGCTAGATTGGAGTGACACTGCTGTAGGGTGCTTGTTAATTTGTATAACCTTGATACTGCGCCGATTGCTTTCTGTGGCAGATTTCTACTGATGCCTACATACTGTAACTAACCATTTTGATATTTTCGTTTTCTTTTTCAAAATTTTCAATTTTTAGCATAATAAATTTTACATCTTAGTGAAAGTACCTTTGGAATTAGTTGAGTGTACGTTTATGACAATATTCTGTTAAATTCGTTGTTATTTTAAATGATATATTATGATTTATATGATTTAGATGATAATTTCTTCAACCTTGATATTGTACTGTATGCGTTTTTTCCTGGTCAACCATTTATTTACGCATACTGCAATTTACTGTTAAGAGATTTTCAGTTTTTATCAAAATTTTCGATTTTCGTTGTAGAAATTCGTATTCCGTTGCAAAACTGTCTTTGAAATAGTTTGATTGCAGGTTTTGTACGTTATTTTGCTAAACTTACTGTTATTTTATGCGATTGTATGCGTATGTACCTACGATTCCGGAGGGACACGGTTGGAGTTGTTTGTTGCTGCGTTCGCTAAGTCGGAGCGAAACCAGTGATTGATCATCGTTATATTCTCTAACCATGATATTGTACCGCATGCATTTTTCCGCAGTCTTCCATTCATTTCTGCACGCTGCAAGTTACAGGTCTAATCTTTTCGATTTTCATAATAATTTCCAGCCTTTATGTCAAAAATTGTATTTCCTAGTAAAATTGTCTCTAGAATTAGATGAGCGCACGTGTATGACATTATCTTGTTAAGCTTATTTTTAATTTACATGATTGGTTGTATACGCACCTACGCTGCCTAGAGTGACACGGCAGGAGTGCATTTGTATCTACGTACTGTAGATCGGAGACACACTACTGTACAGTATTTGTTAATATCTTTAAACATGATATTGCATTTTATGAATTCGTTCGCAGTTTTGTATTTACTTATGCATACTATAAATTACAGTTATGATATTTTCGACATTTTTCTAAATTTCAAAATTTGATTTCATTAGAAAATGTGTCTCTCTAATTAGTTGATTGTACGTTTAAGACAATACTGTGTTAAGTTTGTTGTTATTCTATATGAATGCTTGTATACGTACATACGATGCCGAAGCGATATGACTGGCGATGTCTTGTAGTTGCGTTCGGCAGCTCAGTGTGGCACGACTGGAAGATTTTCGTTAATTTTCCAATTCTTGACATTGTACCGCAATCATTTTTACCCAGGCTTCCATCTATTTATACACAATGTAATTTCCAGCTGTTCTATTTTCCCATTTTTACATAATTATCAACTTTTTGTTTGAAAAACAGTATTTCGGAATGAAAGTGTCTTTGGAGTTGTCTGAGTTTATGTTTATGATATTATTTTGTTAAACTTATTGATATTTTACCTGATTGTCTGCATACGTACCTAAGCTTCCGCAGCGAAAGGGCTAGGGCGGTCTTCATGTTAGGTTCGGTGGATCGGAGCGACACTACTTTAATATCTTTGTTAATTTCTCCTACCTTCATAATGTATCGTATGCGTTTCTTCCCAGTCGTCCATATATTTATAGATACTGTAACTTAACATGTTGACTCCGGCCTGACTCACCGGTGGCCCATCCTTGTCTGTTCCCTGCTGCGGCATGAACCGGCGGTGGCCCATACTAAATTGTTCCGTGGGCCGGCATGCATCGTCGATGGGCCACGTTTTTTAATCAATAAATGCGTAGTACAAAATGTTATTTTCTTAATTTAACATTATACATTAACATTTCGTCCTTATAATCAAATATTTGACACAAAATACGAAACGTGCAATTTAAATAATACATTAAATATAATAAAATATAACGACTTATGTTACCGATGCAATGTTTTAAAACATTTTCAACAATGTGCCCGCTTATCCGGACAACTGCTACAAAAGGTCATTACTTTTTTTGTTCTGTTTGTGGCGTACCATGTACCCTTTAAGTTTTTTATGCGTTTGGAACAATCTTTACATCTTTTCCTCATCTTCCTCGCGGGTCCTTCGAGTGAACTTAAAAAATGTTTTTCCCGTCTACTTCCTATTTGCTCTTCATTAGAGGGATTCTCAACATTCTATAATATGTAATCAATAACTTTCTCTCTAAATTTTAGATTTGGTAACGCTTGGTTCCCCACTGTTTGTGGATGTACCATGCATTTACTAAAGAGGTCCCGGATATTAGCTCCGTAATAACTTCTCTATACCATTCTTCCGTTTCCCGTTAACATTTATAATAGGATCACATTTCATCTGATATATCAGCTATCTTCTTCGCACTGTTGTAAGAGAAAACGGTGTCTGGTTTTAATTTATCATCTTTGCCACGAGTAATGGCGCAATTGTGAGATCTCGAAGTGGTTAACACACAGATGGGACTTTTGTGAGTCCACTTTAAAAATTTCAGGCCGCTCCGATTTTCAAGAGATATAATGTCGCCCCGTTTCTGTTTCTGCTTTGCCTGTGGCAGTAGAAACTTTCTATTTATTTTAACTGTATAGCAAATATATGTGCTTTTGATGAGATCTTCGACTAAAGGAATACATGTATAAATACGGTCGGTAAATTAAACCCGGTCCTCGAATAATAGATCTCGTATCAATGTCATGACCACATCATGAGAATGTGCTTTTAGAATTCACATTTCATTTCTTCCCGAATAAATATGCACATTTTATTTATATCCGTTCGGAAGGCAGAGTTTGTACTGTTTTATTCCGTACTTGTGCCGCTTACCTGGTATATATTGTCGAAAATTAAGGTGTCCTTTCCACGGAACCATAATTTCGTCCATTATTATACTATTACCGGGATTTACTGCATCCTGGAATGCACGAAGAATTTTATCCTTTACATTTCGGATTTTGTGTAACCGATTCTCGGTTTTAGCTGTAGCATTATCAGAAAAGTGCAAGTACTTCAATATAGCCAAGAACCGATCGCGTTTCATTGCTTTTACTATATGCGCATTCGCATGCATCACCTTTTTGAACCAATATAGTTCAATTTCGGGAACCTGCACTACAAGCATAACAAGCACGATACCAATAAAGGTATTCAATTCACTTTTTGTAATGGGGTTCCATGCTTGTTGATGTTGTATTCTGCCATATGATGCATTCGCTATTCACTGAGCAGCGTATGTATTCGTCTCATCTACGATGATCTCAAATATCACGCCCGCGAAAAATAATTTATACAATGCAACGGGATCGACGTAGTCCGTCTACTTGATCAGTAGCTCTTCTTCTTCTGAACACTTTTCCTCTGATGCAAATTTTTCTGCTATTTTCCGCCATACCGCATCATCATATTGATCCCCTACAACAGGCTCCGAAACTCCTACCACCAAAGTATTCTATTTCGTCGTCCCTTTCGCATGATTCCAGATACAGATTCATGAGACGAATTACTGAATTCCATATCCTTTGTATCTAATATTTAGATGGGCAAAAATGACAAATGAAAAATGTTAACCGCCTTTTTAGAAGGAAGGAAACTTCATACTACCTTCATACCTACTGGAAGAAATGTGTACTCGGGAACCTTTCAGAAATGTACTGACCTCGCGCCTCATAAAAACTTCGCACAACCCACAATACTCACGACGTACACCAACTAAAGTCTTCTTCACTTGCCGTCAACTCTGAACTCTCCGTAAACAACGTGTCGCTGTCTAAACTCTCAATGATCACCCACACTTACTAGGTCACACATTGTATAAGAAGTGTCAGCTGGATAGAATTCGTTCCCTCAGAAATCACTGATTTCTCTCATTACGTGTGGGCGGTCCTAAATGTCTAATTAGATCGCCGAATGCCAAGAGGCTGGTCAAAGTTCGCATACCTCAATCTCACCCCTAGGCCCGCGATCGGCCAATGGAAAGGGAATTTTTCTGTAAAATCGCACAATGGTGCACGGCCACATAGCCCGGCAATATACCTTTCTTTGGCGATCCTGGAGACAAAACTCTAGTTCGGAGCACCAGAGACCCTTTGCATGTTACAAGTTGCCAGGGCGCCTGGAAATCGTTAGTCGGTGATTCGACGAAATTGCCGCTCGCACTCAACATAATTTACGCATAAAACTTACGACACATCCTAGAACTATTTTCGTCGTGTATGATAATCGGTCGCAGTATTTGTTGAGAGCTATTGCGTTTGAAAGTGTCCAATTACTTCTGTTCTAAACATCTCATGGTCCGAAACAATAGAAGCTAAACACCAACTTGACCGAACTTGGGCTCTGTCACGGAGAACTTGGCTGACAATGGGCCAGGTGGAGGGCCACGTGCTCTACACTCGAGGACGTTTCCCAGCGCGGAGTCATAAATATCGAGTGGCCACTCAATCGGTGAGTGCTCCGGACACCGCGCTTGGGTGATATGTAATTTATATATATTACGTGCCTGAAGTATCGGCGCTTCACCTTGCTGGAGAAGGATCACTCCACCACCCCCTCGCGTGAAAGGACTTATCCTCCCTCAAGTTGTACAATGAGAAGATCAATGGAACGCCCGTGAACCCAAAACTCCAATAAAGGAAGGTTTCCCCTGTTTGGGCATCTCCACGTGTTTTCAAAACGCATAATGTAACATCGTGAAGAAAGTAAAAAATTCCATTAAAACGGTAAAAAGTAGTCATCGAGACGTTGAAGAGAGCAAATAAATCTTCGAAACGCCGAAGAGTCAAAGTGGAAGTTAGTTTCCACCTAACGTGCTAGTAGACATTACGGCGCAAGCATTGAACAGTATGATTTGGTGCCGCGCCGCACCTTGGAGCGGACCACTAGTTGAAGCTCCGCCGCACGGAACAGACACCGAATATCCACGTATGCCTCAACGTGTTAAGATTGAATCCATGAATTATGTCGTCTACTATCAAAACTGTTCATTGGGTTTACTCACGGCATATTTAGTTTGTCTCTCGGAATAACAGCATGTGCAAAGATACCAACGTAGCCTTTCGACTCCCATAGAGGGTGGTTACGTTCTCGAAAGTTTCGACACTTGATCTTCTAATTCATACATGAAACTAAGGGGCTCGTCACTAAAATGTATACTGGCTTGCTTCTCTAATCAAAAATTTATACTCTCGATACAGCGTGTTAGGTTCACGGAAGGTAAGATACTCGGTAAAGAGTATAACTTTATAACACTAGGATATGTTCACCAGTGGCTAGCCTTCCTACTATAATATTAAGCCTTGAATTAAGGTGTCTATTGACAATACCGTTCAGCGAATTTACACCCGGAGTACCTAGTTTGCCTCTCGGAATCCCAGGATACGTGAGGCTATTAACTTAGCTGTTCGAATCCCAAAGAAGGTGGTAACACTCTTGCGTGCTTTGACTGTCGATTTTGCTATTCAGACATGAAATAACAGTCTCCGTCTTCTAAAATGTGAACTAATTTGTTTCTGTGAGCACTAACAAGACAAGCGCTGCAGTGGGATAGATTCCAGGTAGACAAGGCATTCGTTAAATGAATTACTTTATAGCAAGTCGTAATGATCTCCGACGGTTTGACTCTCAACGATAACATTCATGCCGCGAATTATGGTATCTACTGCCAATACAGTACAGCGGATTTACTCCCAGAATACCTGGTTTTACTCTCGGCATCTCATGGGGGAGAATCTATTCACTTAGGCGTCCCTCTGTGTAGAAGGTGGCCACGTCATCGAGTGGCTTGGCCCGCGACGTTCTTATTGATAATGAAATTAAGGTGCCCGTCAGAAAAATGTTAACTAATTTCTTCCTCTGAAGGCGAAGTTATACTCTCAATACGACGGGTGAGCATCTCCGAAGGTTGTGGTAACAGTGAAATGTTTTACTTTATAGCAATAAGTAACGTTCTACAACGGTTTGACTATCTGCTTTAATATTCTAACCATGAATTAAGGTGTCTATTGCCAATAGCGTTCAGTGGATTTACTCCCGGAATACCAGGTTTGACTCTCGTAATAGCAGGATCCGTGGAATTATAGATTTAGCCGTAAACCTCCCACAGAATGTGGCAACGCTCTCGAACGGAATGCCACGCGTTCTTCTCACTCATCCTTTAGATTAAGGTGCCCGTCACTATAAGAATTCAAATTTGTTTCCCTTATTACGAAGCAATACTCCCGATACAGATGGATACGTGCTCCGAAGGTAACGTAGTCTGATAAAAGAATGACTCTATAACAATTTGTAATGTTCTTCGACGACTTGACTTCCTACATTAATGCTCATGCCGAGAATTCACGTGTCTGTTGCCAATGCTGTACAGGGGATGTACTCCTAGAATGCCTGGTTTGACTATCAGTATCACAGGATTGTTGAACGTATCGACGTAGCTGTGCCACTCTCAAAAAAGGAGGCTACGTTCTCGAACGGTTGGCCCTCGATGTTCCTGAATATGCACGAAAATAATGTGTCCGTCGGCTGAAATGTGTAATAATTGGATCACGTGAAAACTAAGGAACACAAATGCTGCAGCGTATTGGGTTCTCGGGAGGTATGGAATTGGTTAAAACGAATGACTTTATTCCAATTGGTAATGTTCTCTAACAGTTGGACTCCATACATTAATGTTCATACCCTTATATGCGGTGTCTATTGCTAAAAGTGTTCAGTGGAATTAATCCCGGTATACCTGGTTTGACTTTCGGAATCACAGGATTGGCGGAGCTATTGACTTTGCCGTTCGTCTTCCACAGAAGGTGGCAACGTTCTCGAGCGGATTGGTCCTCACCGTTCTAGTTCATACATGAAGTTTAGGTGCTAGCCACAGACATGAATAATGATTTCTTTCTCTGAATACGATATTACACTCTCCATACAGCCGGTTAGTTTTTCAGAGTGTAAGATCCTCGGTAAGACGATTGACTTTATAGCAATTGGTATGTTTCTCAAATGGATTGACGCTCTACTTTATCTTTCAAACCGTGAATTAAGGTCTCTACTGCCAAAAATCTTCAGGGCATTTACTTCCGGAAAACCTGTTTTTACTCTCGGAATCGCAGGAGAGGTGAAGCAATTGACCACGCCGATCGTCTCTCAAAGAAGGTGATAATGTTATCGGACGGTTTGATACTAGATCTTCTCATTCCTACAAGAAATTAAGGTGTCCCTCTTCTGAAATGTCTTGTAACTTGATTCTCTGAACACGATGCGGCACCCACGATACAGGGGGTTATGATCTCGACGGGTAAGGTATCCGATAAGGATTATGACGTTATTCCAATTGCTAACTTCCTCAATCGTTTTGACGTTCTATTTTGATATACAAACTGGGTATTAGTGTGTCCATTGCCAATACTGTTCAGCTTGTTTTGCTCCTGACATACCTCGTTTGACTTTCGGAATCACAGGATAGTTGAAGCTATTAACTTAGCTGTGCGAATCTCAAAGAAGGTGGTAACGTTCTCTAACGGATTGACCCTCGACCTTTTAATTCGTACATTAAATTAAGGTGCGCATCACTGAAATGAGTACCAATTTATTTGTCTGAAAACAAAGTTATACGCTCGATACTTGCGGGTTAGCTTCTCGGACGGTAAGGCTGTCGGCGAAGCCGCTGGCTTTATAGCCACTGGTAACATTCTCAAACGGGGTGACGCTCTATTTTAATATTCAAGCTATGGCAGTAAGGTGTTTACTTCCAATACTGCTCAGCGGATTTGCTACCGGAGCTCCTGGTTTGAATCTCGGAATCACAGGGGCGGTGAAGCTATAGACATAGCCGTGCGTCTCCCACAGCAGGAGGAAACGTCTTAGAGCGGTTTGAACCTCGACCATCTAATTTAGGCATGAAGTTAGTACGCCCAACATTGAAACGAATACTAATTACTTTCTTTGAACACGAAGTTATACTCTCGAAGAAGCGGGCGAATATCTCGAAAGGTATCGCGTTCGGTAAAGCATTTGACTGAATACCAATTGGTAACGTTCTCAAACGGTGTGTCGCTCAGTTTCAATATTGATACCGTGGAGTATGTTCCCTATTGCCAAGAATGTTCAGCGGATTTACTCCCGGAATACCTGATTCGAATCTCAAAATCACAGGAGCAGTGATGCTATTGATTTAGCCGTTCGAACCTCATATATCGGGTAATGGTCCAGAACGGTCTGACACACGATCTTCTGATTCATACATGAAATTAATGCGCTCGTCACTACAGTGTATACTAATCCGCTCTCCGAACACGATGCAATACCCTCGATGAAGCGGGAGAGGTTCGCCGAAAGTAAGATCTCGGGAAAAACGATTTACATCATAGCAATTATTACGTCCTCAAACAGTTTGACGCTCAATTTTAATATCCAATACGTGAAATCAGGTGTCTACAGCCAATACTGTACAGTTGATTTAGTTCCGGGATACCTGGTTAGACACTAGGAATAGCAGGATGCATGAACCTGTTGACTTAACCGTTCGATTCTCAAAGAAGGTGGAAACGTGCTCATGCGGTTTGACCCCGGATCTTCTAACCCGTTCATGGAATTAAGGTGTCCCTCAATGAAATGAATATTAATTACTTTCTCTGGACACCAAGTAATACTCACCATGAATCAGGTGAAGTTCGCAGAAGGTAAGGTCTTCAGTAAAACGTTTGACTCTAAACCAATTTAAAACGTTCTCAAACGGCGTGTCGCTCTACATTGTTATTCAAACCGTGACACAAGGTATCTATTGTCTATACTGCTCTGCTGCATTACTCCTGGAGCACCTGGTTTGACTCTCGGAATCATAGGATAAGTGAAGCTACTGACATAGCCATTCGATCCACAAAGAGGGTGGTGCCGTTCTCGAACGGTTGGACTCTCGATATTGATATTCATGTATGAAAATATGGTGCCGAACACTAAAATGAATACTAATTTGCTTCTTTGAGCACGAAGATGTACTCTCGATACAGCGTGTTCGGCATTCAGATGGTATGGTATCCAGTACAACATGTGACTCTATGCCAACTGGTAACGTTTTCAAACGGATTGACGCTCTACTACAATTATCAAACAGTGGATTAAGTTGTCATTTGCTAATACTGTTCAGAAGATTTGGTCCCGGAAAACCTGGTTTGTCTCTCGCAATATCATGATAGGAGAAGCTATTGAAGTAGCTGCTCGATCCTCAAACGAGGGGGTTATGTTAGCGCACAGATTCACCCTCAATCGTCATATTCAGATATGAAAATAAAATGTCCATCTACTAAAATGTCTACTGATTTGTTCCTGTGTTCACGATGAAAGACAATCGCAACTGCTAGTTGGCTTCTCGGAAGTTAATGAATTGGGTAAAAAGAATGACTTTACACCAATTGGCAATGTCTGCCGACGGTTGGCCGTCAACCATAACATTCATGCCGTGATTTAAGGTGCCTATTGCCAATACCGTACAGTAGATATAATCGCGGAACTCCTGGTTTGATGCTCTATATAACAGGATAGGTGAAGCTACTGACCTAGCCGTTTGTCCCTCAAAGAATATAGTACCGTTCCCGAATGGTTTGGCACTCGATCTTGTAATTGTTAGATGAAGTTACGGTGCCCGTTACTAAAATGTATTGTAATTTCTTCCCCTGAACACGGTGTTATTCTCTCGATACTGCGGATTAGGTATTCGGACGGTAAGACTTTCTGAAAAACGTATGACTTTATAACAATTGGTAACGTTCTCACAAGGTGAGACGCTCTATTTTAATATACAATGCGAGGATTCTTGTGTTTATTCCGAAAACTGTCCAGCGGACTTACTTTCGGAGTGCCTGGTTTGACTCCACCATTCACAGGATAGGTAACGCTATTGGCGTAGCTGTACGATAATCAAAGAAGGTGGTAATGTTCTCAAACAGTTTGACCATCGATTTTCTAATTCATATATGAACTGAATGTGCCTTAACGAAAATTTATAGTAACATCTTTCTCTAAACACGAAGCTACACTCTAGATACAGCGGGTGTTATTCTCGGAAGCTGAGGCCATCCGTCAAGAGAGTGTCTTCATACAAACATGTAAATTTCTACAACGGCATGACGCTCTACTATAATATTCAGACTATGAACTAAGATGTGTATTACGAAAATCCTTCAGCGGACTTACTCCCAAAATACCCGGTTTATCTTTCCGAATTGCAGGATATCTGGAGCTATATTGACATAGACGTTCGTCCCTCAGAGAACGTGGTATCGGTCTAGAGCGGTTTCAGATTCGATCTTCGTATTCATAATGAAATTATGGTCCCCGTCACAAAAAGGTTTACCAATGTGTATCTCTAGACACGTAGCTATACTCTCGATATGGCGGGTTAGCTACTCGGACGGTAAGCAATTCTGTAAATATTTCGACTTTATGACAATTGGTATCGTTCTCAAACGTCTTGACGTACTATTTTAATATTCAAACCATGAATTAAGGGAACTATTGCCAATACTGTACAGCGCGTTTAATCCCGGAATATCCCGTTTTACTCTCTGAATCACAGGATGTATGATGCGATTGACTTAGCCGTTTGAATCACGTAGAAGGTGATATCATTCTTGAACGGTTTGTCACTCGAGCTGTCACGGTGCTATACTCTCGATACTTCGGGTTAGTTTTTCGGAGAGCAAGGCATTCTGTATGAAGCTTGACACTACTCCAATAGGGAATGATGTACTACGGATTGACGGCCGGCGTTAATATTGAAACCGTGTATTAGGGTGCCTATTGCCAATACTGTACAGCAGATTGACACCCGGAATACCTGATTTGACTATCAGAATCACGGGATAGGTGAAGCTATTGACTTAACCGTTCGACTTCCAAAGAAGGTGGGAACGTTCTCCAGCAGTACGACTATTGATCTTGCTATTCATACAGCAAAAAGCTGTCCGTCTTCTAAAATGTCTACTAATTTCCTTCCGTAAGCAGATAGCATGATAGCCGATACTGCAGGTTAGGGTATAGGAAGGTAAGGAATATTAGTAAAAAGTATGATTTTATACCAATTCGTTTTGTTCTCCAACGGATTGACTATCTACTCCAATTTTCAAACCGGGAAATTGGGTATCTATTGCTAGCGACGTTAAGCGGATTTACTCCTGGAATGCCAGGCTTGATTCTCGAAACTACAAGTATAGGTGATGCTATTGAATCAGTCGTTCGACCCTCGATGAAGCTGGTAACGTTCTCGAACTGTTTGGCATTGGATCTTCCAAATCATAGGTGAAACTAACGAGCCCGTCAGTAAAATCATTACTAATATGGTTCCCTGGTCACGAAGCTATACCGACCGTTCACCGGGATATTTTCTGGGAAGTTAAGGTATCTGTTAAAGAGTATGACGTTATACAAATTTGTCGCATTGCCAAACGGTTTGACGCTCTACTTCAATATTGAAACTGAGAATGATGGTATCTAATGTCAATAGCGTTCAGATAATTAACGTCCGGATGCCTCATTTGACTTTCGGAATCGCAGGATGGATGAAGCTATTGACTTATACTTTCAAACTTCAAATAGTGCGGTATCGTTCACGAACTGTTTGACCCTCTATCTTCGAATTCATACAAGATCCAATGATGTCCACCACTAAAATGTATACCAATGTCCTTCTCTGGACACTAAATTATACTCTGGATACGGCGTGTTAGCTCCTCGGTAGTTAAATTTTTCGGAAGAAGGTTTATCTCTATACCAATGAGTAGAGGTCTACATCGTGTTGTCGGTCCGCTCTAATATTTATGACGTGAATCACGGTGTCCATTGTCAATACTTTTCAGCGTATTTATGCCAGCAATACCTGGTTTTACTGTCGGAATCATTGGACAGGTGAAGCCATTAACTCTGACGTTCGATTCTCATCTAGAGGTGGTTACGCTCTAGAACGGCTTTACTATCGATATTCTAATTTATTCATGTAATTAAGGTGCCTGCCTCTATAGTGTATTGTAATTTGTTCCTCTGAACACGATGTTATACTCTCGATACAGCGGATTAGACATTCGCATGGTAAGGCCTTCAGTAAATGGTTTGACTCTATACCAATTGGTAACATTCTCAAATGGAGTGACGCTCTACTTCACTATTAAAACCGTGAATTATGTTGTCTAATGCCAACACTGTTCTTCGGATTTACACCCGGAATACGTGGTTTGACACTCGCAACCATAGGGTAGGTGAAGCTAATATCTATGGCGTTCGATTCGCATCTACGGTGGCACCGCTCTCGAACGGTTTTACCATCGACCTTCTAACTCAAACATGAACTTAAGCTGTCTGTCACTCAAATGCATACTACTTTATTTCCCGTATCACGAAGCTAAAATCCCGATACGGCAGGTTAGCTGCACTGAAGGTAAGGCTTTCGGTAATGTGATTGAGTCTATAACAATACGTATCGGCCACCCACGATTTGACCGCCTACTTTGGAGCTAGTGCCGAGAATTCGCGTGTCTATTGCCTATGCTGTACAGGGGATGTTCTCCCAGAATGACTGGTTTGACTATCGGTATCACAGGATAGGTGAAGCTATTGACTCTGCCGTTTGAATCTCAAGGAGGGTGGAAACCTTCTCGATCGGATTGAACCTCGACTTGCTAAATCATAGATGAAATGAAGGTGGCCTTACATAATGTGTATATGTACTTTCTTCCCTGAACACGAAGTCATGCCCTCGATACTGCTGGTTATGTTCTCGGATGGTAAGGCCTTCTGTATAGAATTTGAGTCTATACCTATAAGTACCTCTCAACAACGGCTTGATACTGTTCGTTAATATTTATACCGTGAAATAGAGTGTCTAATGCAATATTGCAGAGCAGCTTTACTCCTGGGATACCTCATTTGACGTTCGGAAATCATAGGATAGGTGAAGCTACTGACGTAGACGTTCGACAATCGAAGGACGTGCTACAGTTCGCAAATGGATTGACCCCTGACCTTCTAATTCACATATGACGTTAAGGTGCCCGTCATAAAAATCTGTTGTAACTTTCTCCACTATATACGATGTTATACTATTGATACAACGGGTTAGCGTCTCGGGAGGTAAGGCCTTCGGGAAAAAGTTTGACCGTATATAAATAGGTAACGATCCACAAGGGTAGGATGGTCTGCTTTAATATTCATACCGTGTATTAATTTGTCTATTGCAAACGCTGTTCAGCAGACTTCCCCCAGGAATACCCGGTTGGACTATCGGAAACACAGGACAGGTGAAGCTATTCATATAGCCGTTTGTTTCTTACAGAAGGTGACAACTTTCCCGACCGGTTTGACCCTCGATCTTCTAATTCATACATGAAGTTAAGTTGCCCGTCACTGAAATGAAGACTTCTTCCTTTCTCTGAACAGGAAGATATACTCTTGTTGAAGTCGGTGAGATTCGCGGAAGTTATCGCCTTCGGTACTCGTTTGAGTTTATGGCAATTGGTAATGTTCTAAATCGGTTTGACGCACCATTTTAATACCCCAACCATGAATTATGGTGTCTATTGGCAATACTGTTCAGCGTATTTGCTCCTGGAATACCTGGGTAAACTCTTGGAATCGCAGGATCGGTGAAGCTATCGACATAGCCGTTTGTCTCTCACGGACGGTTGCAACGTTCTCGAGCGGATTGACCCTCGATTTTCTTATTCATAGGCGCAACTAAGGTGTCCGTCACTAAAATATAGACTAATATGTATCTCTGAACTAGAAGTTATGCTATCGATACAGCGGGTTAGGTTCGCGAAAAATAAATGCCCTCGGTGTAAATCATCACTCCCTACGTATTGGTAAACTTTTACTACGGTTTGACTCTGTACATTGCCAATACTATTGCTAATACTGTTCAGCGGATATACTCCCGGAATACCTGATTTGATACTCGATATCACAGGATGGGTGAAGCTATTGGCTTAGCCGTCTGAATCTCAGAGATGATGGTAGCGCTCTCGAACGGTATGACCATCGCGTTTTCCATTCATGCATGAAATTAAGGTGCTCGACACTAAAATGTGTACGAGATAGTATCTCTAAACACAGTGTAATACTCCCGATACAGCGAGTTAGTTTTTCGGAGGGAAAGGCATTCTGTAATAACTTTGACTCTATACCTATAGGTAATGCTCAACAACGGCTTGTCGCGCAGCTTTTATCATTCGAACGGTGAACTAAGCTGTCTACCATTCTGTTCAGCGGATTTACTTCCGGAATACCTGGCTAGCCACCCCGAATCACAGGACAGGTGAAGCCATTGATTTTTCGGTTCGTCTCTAAAATAAGGTTGTAACGTTTTCGAAAGGTTTTACGTTCGATCATCTAACGCATACATGAAGTTAAGGCGCCCGTCACTGAAATGGAGACTTATTTCTTCATCTGTACACGAACTGTAATTTACTGTTGTCATATTTTCGATTTTAATCAAAATTTCATGTTTTTTATTTCGGAAATTGAATCGTACATGAAAAGTGCCTTCGGAATTAGTTGAGCATACGTTTGTGACAATACTTTGTTATATAACCTGTTATATTATATGATTGTCTCCATATGTACCTTCGCTGCCGGCACGATACCACTGAAGTCGTCTTGTGGTTGCGTTCGGTAGATGGCAACGACACTACTTGATGGTTGTCGGAAATTACTATTTCCTTGATATTGTACCGTATGCAACTTTTCCCAGTTTTCCGTTTATGTATACATACTGGATTTATTGTTGTGATATTTTCGATTTTTTTTCATGATTTTCAATTTTAATTGTAAAAGATTTTATTTCCCAGTAATAGTGTCTTTGTAATTAGTCGAGCGTACGCGTTTATGACATTATCTTCTTAAAAATATTATTATTTGATATGATTGTCAGTAGAAGTACCTACGCTGTCGGAGCTACACGACTGGCCGGGGCTTGTAGTTGCATTCGGGAGATCGGAGGGATACTACTGTATGGTCTACGTTAATTTCTGTAACCCTGCTTTTGCACCGTATGCGTTTTTCCCCCAATTCTCCCATTTATTTACACATACTGTAATTTAATGTTATAACATTTTCGATTTTTTTCGAAATTTTCATTTCTTATTTGATGAAATTGTATGACCTAGTGAAAGTGTCTTTGCAATTTATAGAGTTTACGTTTATGATATTATTTCGTTACCCTCATTGATAATTCATGTGATTGACCGTATGAGCACGTACGCTTCCAGACCGACATTGCTGGAGTGGCATTATAGTTGCGTGCTGTATATCGGGGCGGTATAATGCGTGGTCATTGTTAATTACTTTAACAATAAGATTGTACTTTACGAATTCCTTCGCGGTTTTCTATTTATTTCTACATACTGCAATTTACATTTAAGATATTTCCGATTTTTTTTCAAAATATCCAATTGTCAAATAAAAAATTGTATTTCTCAGTAAATGTGTATCTAGAAATCGTTGAATGTACGTTTATGCCAATATTTTGTTATACATATTGTAATTTTATACGGTTGTCAGTATACGTACCTACGCTTCCTGCACGACACAACTGGAATTATGCTGTAGTTGTGTTCACATGATCGGAGCGACGCTGCTGTATCGTCCTTGTCAATTTCTTTAAGCCCTATGTTGTAGTGTTTGCAATCTTTCGCAGATTTCAATTTATTTCAACATACTGGAACTTTCTGTTTTGATATTTTCAATTTTTTTCAAGAATTTTCAACTTCAAGTTTAAAAAATTATGTTTCTCCGTAAATGTGTCTTTGGTATTACGTGAGTGTACGTTCATGATATTATGATGTTAAATTTAATGTCATTTTCAATGATTGTCTCTATACGCACGTACGATACAATAGGCGACAGGACTGGAGTGGTCTTGCAGTTGCTTTCTGTAGATCGGTACGGCACTACTCGATGGCCTTCGTTAATTTATCTAACTCTGATTCTGTACCGTATACATTTTCTCCTAGTTGTCCATTTACTTAAGCACACTGTAATTTACTGTTGTGATATTTTCGATATTTTTTTCATAATTTTCAATTTCAATTTTAAGAAATTGTATTTCCCATTAATAGTGTCTTTGGAATTTGTCGAGTATTCCTTTGTGACATTATTCTGATAAACTTATTGTTATTTTACATGATTGTCTCTATACGGACCTACGGTGCCAGTGTACACGACAGGTGATGTCTTGTAGTTGCGTACGGCAGAGCAAAGCAGCAGTACTGTTTGATCTTCGATAATTTCTCTAACTTAGATATTTTACAGCTTGCATTTTTTCCAGTCTGCATTTATTTATATATTCCGTGACTTGCTGTTACGATATTTTCGATTTACTTCGATATTTTCTGTTTTTCGTTGCTAAAATTGTGTTTGATAGTAAAAGCGTCTTTGGAATTTGTAGAGTTAACGTTTATGGCATTATTATGTTGACCTCATTCGAATTTAATATGATTGTCTGTACACGTTCCTTCGCTAGCGGGGCGATACTAATGGCGACGCCCTGTATTTGCGTACGGCGGATCGGCGCGGCACTACTGGATGGTCTTTGATAATTCCTTTAACCTTGATATAGTACCGAATGCATTTTATCCCAGTTATCCCTTTATTTATCCAGACTGTTATATATTGCATTGATATTTTCAATTTTTTTTTAAACTTTTAATTCTTAGTCTAAAAATTTGTAATTTTCTGTAACAGTGCCTTCGGAATTATTTAAGTGAACGTTTATGACATCAGTTTTCTAATCATACTGTTATTTTATACGATTGTGTGTCTAGGTACCTACGCTTCCCGAACGGCACGACAGGGGTGGTCTTCGAGTTGCCTTTGGTACACGGAGCGGCACTATGTATATTCATGGCTAATTTCTTTGCCCTTCATTTTGAACCGTATGCTTTTCTTCGCAGTCTACCATTATGTTATACATATTGTAATTGAATGTAACGATACCTTCGATTTAACTCATAATTTCCAGTTTTTAATTTCAAAAAACGTATTTCGTGGTAAAAGTGTCTTTGTAATTAGTTGAGTGCACGTTTATGACATTATATTGTTAAACTTATAGTTGTCTTATACGATTGTCTGTGTACGTACCTACGCTTCCTGTGCGACACGATTGGAGTGGTCTTGCAGATGCCTTTGGTACATCGGACCTGCACTATGTATAGCCATGGCCAATTCCTCTACCCTTCATTTTGCACCGTATGCATTTCTTCGCAGTCTACGATTATGTTACACATATTATAATTATCGGTAACGATACTTTCGATTTATCTCGTAATTTCCAGTTTGTAATTTCAGAAAACGTATTTCTTGGTAAAAGTGTCTTTGGAATTAGTTGATTGTACGTTTATGACATCATTTTGTTAAACTTACAGTTGTTTTATACGATTGTCTGTATACGTACGTACGCTTCCTGTGCGATAAGACTGGATTGGTCTTGCAGTTGCGAAGGCCAGATTGGCGCGGCATACTGGAAGGCCCTCGTTTATTTCGTTAAACTTGACTATGTACCGTAGTCATTTTCGCCAGTTTTCCATTTTCTTATACATACTGTAATTTATAGTTATGATATTTCCCATTTTTATTCAAAACTTCAATGTTTTTGATTTAATAATTGCATTTTTTAGGACAAGTGCCATAGAATTAGTAGAGTGAACGTTTATAACAATAGTTTGTTAAATTCTATGTTATGTTATATCATAGCCTCTATATGTGCCTACGCTGCCGGAAGGACGCGCCTGGACTGGTCTTGCAGTTTCGTTCGGTCGATCGGATCGACATTACTGTATGATCTTCGTTAATTTCATTAACCTTGATATTGTACCGTCTGCATTTTTACCCAGTCATCCATTTAATTATGCATACTTTTATTTAGTGTATGATATTTTTGATTCTTATCAAAATTTTCAATTTTTAGTATAAAAAATTGATTTTATTGGCAGAAGTCTCTACGCAATTATTTGTGTGTACGCTTATAACAATATTATGTTAAATTCTTTGCTATTTTGAATGATTGATGGTATACGTTTCTACGCCGCCAGAGAGACACGACTGGCGTAGTCTTGTAGTTTCGTGCTACAGATCGGTGGGGAGTACTGTCTGATATTTGTTAATTTCTTCATCCTTAATATTGTACCGTATGCATTCTCACGCAGTTTTATTTTTATTTTAACATGCTGTAATTTACAGATATGATATATTCGATTCTTATTTAGAATTTGGTAATCTTTGTTTAAAAAATTATATTTCGTAATAAAAGTGTCATTGGAATTAGTTGTGTGTACGTTTATGACAATATTTTGTTAAGCTTGTCGTTATTTTATATGATTGTCTGTATTCATACCTCCGATGCTGGAGCGACAGGGCTGTGGTGGACTTCTAGTTGCGTATGTCGCATCGGAGCATCGGTAATGGATGGTCTACGTTAATTTCTTTTACCGTGAACTTGTACCATATGCAGTTCCTCCCATCTTTGTTATTTATTTCTACGTACTGCAATATTTTGCTGTGATTTCTTCGATTTTGTTTCAATTTTTGTTTACTAATTTTAATTATTGTATTTTTTTTTAAGAGCGCCTTTGGAATTACTTGAGTGTACGTTTATGACCATGCTTTGTATAATTTGTTGTTACATTATGTTAATGTTTCTATTTGTACCTACGCTGCCGGACCGACAGGACTGTATTCGTCTTGTTGTTGCGTTCGCAAGGTCAGAGCGACATCTGCTGTATGGCCTACGTTAATTTCTTTAACCTTGATATAGTACCGTATGCATTCCTTCACCTTCTTCCATTTATTTATATATACTGTAGTTTACTGATTTAATACATACGTATTTTTCCAAATTCCCAATTTTTAACATGAATCATCGTTCATTTTATGTAAAGTGTCTTCGGAATAAGTTGAGTGTATGATTATGACATCAGTTTTCAATATTTGTTGTCATTTTAAACGATTGTGCGTGTACGAACCTACGCTTCCGAAGCGACACGGGTGGAGTTCTCTTGCTCTTGCGTTCGGAATATCTGCGCGATAGTGCTGTATGGTCTTTGATAATTTCTTTGACCTTGATATTGTAACGTGTGCATTATTTTCTGCATTCTGTTTATGTCTACATACTGTAATTTACTGTTATGATATCCCCAATTCTTTTCAAAATTTTCATGTTTGGTTTTAAAAATTGTATTTATCAGTAAATGGTCTTTGGAATTAGTTGAGTGTACGTTTATGCCAATATTGTGAAGATACTTATTTTTATTTTACATAATTGTCTTTATACGTACATTCGCTTCCGGGACGACACGCCTGTTATGGCCTTGGATTTGCGATCGGCATGTCGGTCCGACACTACGGTATTATATTCGTTAATTTCTCTAACCTTCATATTGTGCCGAATGCATTCTTTCGATATTCACTATTTATTTCTACATTCTGTGATCTACTGTTATGATATTTCCGATTTTATTCAAACCCTCCAATTTTTAATCTCATAAATTGCATTTTATAGGAGATGTGAAAGCATCATAGCAGCAGCATACAGTATTTACAAATAAAGGAAAAACTGGGAAAAAATTCTTACTGCACAATATGAAGGTAAAAAATATTATCGAGGACCATCCAATAGCCTCGCTCAGTTCTGTCGTACGCAACTACAAGACATCGCCAGTCGTCTCACGCAAACAGCGTAGGTACATACACGGACAATCATACAAAATAACAATTAGTTGAACAAAATAATATCATTCGGGTGCACCGAACTAATTCCAAAGTCACATTTCCTAAGATGTAATTTTTCTAAGATAAAGATTGAAAGTTTTGAAGAAAAATCGAAAACATAATTACAGTAAATTAAAGAACGTATAAAATTAATGGACAAATTGGGAAACAATGCATACAGTTTAAAAACATGAGTTACAGAAATTAACGAGGACAATCCAGAATGCTGCTGCAATCTGCCGTACCTAACTACAAGACCATTATAGCCGTACCGCGCCGGAAGCGGAGGTACGTATACAACGTATTATATAAAATAGAAAGGATTTAACATAATATAGTCATTATCGCACACGCAACTAATTCCAAGGACACTTTTACTAAGACATACAACTTTTTAAAATAAGAATGGAAAATTTCATAGAAAATCGAAAATATCATAACAATAAATAACAGAATGTATAAATAAATGGAAAAATTGATGATAAATTCATACGGAGTAAAATCGTGGTTACAGAAAATAACGAAGGTCATCCAGTATGCCGCTCCGATCTGCCGTATGCACCTACAAGTCCAGTCCGGCCGTTTCACTCCGAAAACGTAAGTACATTTACAGACTACCATATTGAATAACAACAAATTTATTGAAATATTTTCATAAATGTGCACCCAACTATTTCCAAGGACATTTTCATTTGAAATTTTGGAAAGAATCGAAAATATTATAACAGTAAATTACAGTATGTCCAAATAAATAGGAAACAGCGGAAGAGTGCATACGGTACAATATCAAGGCTAAAGAAATGAACCAACACCATATAGTAGACTCGCACCTATCAACCGTACGCAACTACTTGCCCGCTCCAGGCGTGTCGCTTTGGAAGCGTGGGTACGTATACAGACAATCATATAAAATAACAGCATGTTTAACAGACTAATGTGATTAGGGTACACTCAACTGAAACCGAAAGCACTTATATTCAGAAAATCAATTTCTTGAAATGAGGACTGAAAATTTCGAAAGAAATCGAAAATATCGTAACAGTAAATGACAGGTTGCACAAACAAATTGAAAACAGGAGAAGTCGTGCATACGGTACAAAATGAAGATTAATGAAATTACCGTGGATCATACAGTAGTGCCGCTCCGATCTACCGAAAGAAACGTGGAGTCCAGTGTAATCGTGTCGCACATGACAGCATACGTATAGAAACAATCATATGAAATAATGATAAGATTATCAGAATACTGTCATAATAGTATACACAACAAATTCCAAAGACTACAATTTTTTAAGATAAAAGTCGAAAATTTTGATAAAAAAGTCGATTATATCATAACATTGAATCATAGTATGTGTAAATAAATGGAGAACTTGGTAGAGATGCAAGCGGTACGATATCAAGTGAAAAGGAATTGATGGAGACCATACTGTAGTTTCGCCCTATTTGTCGTACGCAACTACAAGACCACTCCAGCCCTGTCGGCAATCATATAAAATAACAATAACATTCACAAAATATTGTCACAAACGTACACTCAACTTATTCAAAAGGCACTTATTTATAGAAATACAATTTTTTATTCTAAAAATTAATGTTCCGAAAAAAATCCGAAATATCAGAACCGTAACTTACGGTATATATAAATAAATGGAAGACTGGGAAAGAATGCATACGGTACAGTATCAAGGTCAGAATACATATCGAAGGTCATGGAGTAGCGTCGAACCGATATACCGAGTGCAACTGCAAGACGTCTTCATCCGTCACAATCATGAATCATAGGTACGTATACAGACAATCATATAAGATAATAACGAGTTTAACAATGTATTGTCATAAGCGGAAACTCAATCAATTCGGAAGAAACCTGTACTGCGAAGTACAGCTTTTTAAATTAAAAATTGAAAACTTTGACAGAAAATTCAAAATATTACAGTAAATTAGAGCATGTGTAAATAAATAGAAAACACGAGGAGAAGCGGATGCTGGCCCAAATCAAGATTATAGAAATTATGGTATATTAGCCAGTTGTGGCTCTCCGATCATCCGTACACAACTACATCGTCAATCCGCTCGTATAGAACCGCAGAACCGATAGGCATACTGTGACGAGCAGAGCTGCGTCGCAACGATCTACCGATACTTAACTGCAAGTTCATTACAGCCCTGTGGTTCCGATAGCGTAATCTGGAGTACAGACAATCATATATTACAACAACAAATTCAACAAAAAAATGTCACATACGTACCCTCAAGAAATTCCAAAGTTACTTTTACTAAGGACCACAATTTTATCAACTGAAAATTAAATATTTTGAATAAAATTGAAAATACAACTGTTAATTATGCTATGCATATATAAATGGAAAACATGTGGAAAATGCAAACGGGACAAAATCGAGGATAAGGAAATACCATACAGTAGCGTCGCTCCGATCTACCGAACGCAACTACGAGGCAAATCCAGCGATGTCGCAGTGGAAGCATTGGTACAAACAGAAGCAATCATATACAAGAACAATAACTTTAACACACTATTGTCATAAACGTTGAATCAACGGAGTTAATAGACACTCTTATTAAGAAATACAACTCATTTAACTAAGAATTGAGGAATATGGAAA
>NW_027471427.1:0-25461 GCF_051020765.1 Lasioglossum baleicum
TTTGCAGACGGCATTACCTTCCGAGAAGCCTAACCCGCTGTATCGAGAGTATAAATTCGTGATCAGAGGAACATATAACTATTCAAATTAGCTTTGGGCACCGTAATTTGATGTTTGAATGAGAATATCCACGGTTCAACCGTTGGACATCGTTACCACCCTCTTTAAGAAATCGAACTGCTAGGCCAACAGCTTCACGTATACTGTGATTCCGAGACTCAGATCATGTAATTCGCGAGTAAATCCGCAGAATGGTATTCGCAATTGACTCCTCAATTCACGGCAAATCAGGTATTCCGGGTGTCAATCCGCTGTACAGTATTGACGATGGACACCTTAATTCACGGTATGAATATTAAACCAGAAGATCAAACCGTCGGAGGACATTACCAATTTGCATAGAGTCATTCTTTTTACCGAACATATAACTATCCTAGAACCTAACCCGCTATAGAAACTGTCCTGCATAATGTGCACCGAAAGAAATTAGTAGACATTTTAGCGAATGAACACCACATGTTTGTGTATAAGTATCAACATCGAGAGTCAAGGCGTTCGAGAACGTTACCAACTCTTGTGAGAGACCAACTGCTTATGTCAATAGCCTCACCTATGCTGTTATTCGGAGAGGCATACAAGGTATTCCGGACGTACATCCGTTGAGCAGTGCGGGCAATAGACAACTGAACTCACGTTTAAATATTAAGGCAAGCCGTCAAGCCGTTGTAGCACATTACCTATAGGTGTAGGGCCATACTTCTTACAGAATGCCTTGCCCGTCGAAGATCTAACTCGCTGTATCGGGAGTATAGCACAGTGTTCTGAGGTCCGAACTAGTGTACATTTACTGACGAGCACCTTAATTTCATGCTTGAATTAGAAGATCGCGGGTCCAACCGTTCGACAACGTTACCAACTTCTGCGAGAAACGAACGCCTAATTCAATAGCTTCACATATCCTGTGGTTCCGAAAGTCAATCTAGAAATTCCGGGAATAATCGCGTTGTAGAGTATGGGCAGTAGACACCTTAATTCACGGTTTCAGTGCTCAGGTAGAGCGTCGAACCGATGTAGGACTTAACCTTTTCCTATAGGTTCAATCTTTCTACCGAAGCCCTTACCATCCGAGAACATAACCGCCTGTATCAAGGATATATGTTCGTGTTCAGAGAAATGAATTATTGTACCTTTTAGCCAGTGGCACAATAATTTAATGTATGAATTAACAAAACGAGTGTCAAACCGTTCGAGAACGTAACCACCTTCTTTGGGACTGGCACAGTTAAGTCACTAGCTTCAGTTAGCCCCTGTTTCCGAGAGCGAAAGCAGGTATTGAGGGCGTAAATACGTTGAACCGTATTGGCAATAGACACCTTAATTCACGGTTTGATTATTGAAGCAAAGCGTAAAACTGTTTGATGTAGTTGCCATTTCCTATAAAGTCAAACGTTTTACCGGAGATGACACCGCCCGGAAAATTATCCCGCTGTTTCGAGAGCATAACTTCGTCTTCAGAGCAGGATTTTAGTATTCATTCTAGTGAGGAGCATATTTGCTTCATGAACGATGTGGAAGATCGAGGGATAAACCGACCAAGAACGTTACCACCGCATGTGAGAGACGAAAGGCAAAGTCAATCGCTTCACCTATCCTGTGATTCGGAGAGTCATACCAGGTAATCTAGGAGAAAGTGCGCTGAACGTTATTGGCAATAGACACCTCAATTCACGGATTGCATATTGAAGCAGACCGTCAAACCGTTGTAGAACGATACCGATTTGTACAGAGTCAAACGCTTCACCGAGCACCGTTCCCTCCCAAAACATAGCCCGCAATATCGAGAGTATAACAGTGTGTTGAAAGAGCCGAATCAGCATACATTTTAGTAGACGGTCAACTTAATTTCATGTATAAAAAAGAAAATCGTGTACCAAACCGTTCGATAATGGTACCTCGCTTTTGAGAGTCGAACGGCTAAGTCTATAGCATCACATACCCTATGACTCCAAGAGTCAAACCAGTTATTCCGGGAGCAAATGTCCTGTGCACTATTGGGAGTAGACACCTTAATTCACGGTTTGAATATTAAGGTATAGCGGCAATCCGTTTATGAAACAAGCAAATGGTATAATGTCAAACGTTTTACTGAAGACCTTGCCATACGAAGGCATATATCGCTATACCGAGAGTATAAGATCGTGTTCAGGGGAACAAATTAGTATACATTTGAGTGACGGGCACCTTAACTTCATATATGAATTAGAAGGCCGTGAGTCAAACTGCTCGAGATCGCTACGACCTTCCATGAGAGACGAACGGATGCGTCAATAGCTTCACATGACATGTGGTTCCGAGAGTCCAACCAGGTATTCAGGAAGTAAATCAGGAGTGCAGTATTAGCGATATGCATATAAATTCATGGAGTGCATGTTTAAATAAAACGTCGCACCGTGTGAGAACGTTTCTAATTGCTATAAAGTCAAACGATGCACCGAATGCCTAAGCGTCCGAGAATCTAATCCGCCGTATCGAGAGTATTGTTACGTGTTAAGGGATACACACTAGTAAACATATTAATTACGGGTACCTTGATTTCATTACGAATAAGAAGATCGTGGTTCTAACCGTTCGAGAAAGCTACCACGTCCTGTGAGAGACGAACGGCTAAGTAAATAGCTTCCCATATCCTGTGGTTCCGAAGATCAAACCAGATATTCCGAGAGTAAATTCGCTGTATAGTATTGTGGCAATAGACACCTCATTTCTCCGTTTGAATATTAAAGCAGGCGGTTAAGCCGTTGTAGAACATTACCAATTCTTGCAGGGTTAAACTTCTTACAGATCAACTTACCCTTCGAAAAATTGTCCCGCTGTATAGAGACTATAACACCGTTCATAGACGTACCAACTAGTATACATTTTAGTGACGAGCACCTTAATATCATGCATGAATTAGAAGATCGAATGTCAAACTGTTCGAGAACGTTCCTTCCTTCTTTGATAATCCAACAGATAAATCAGTAGTTCCACCTGTCCAATGATTCCGGAAGACAAGCCAGGCATTCCGACAGTCAATAAGGTGTACATTATTGGCAATGGACACCATAATTCACAACCTGAATATTAAAATGCAGCGTCAAAGGTTTGAGATCGTTACGAATTGCAATAAAGTTAAACGTCTTTCAGAAGACTTCATCCTCCAAAAAACTAACCCGCTGTATCGAGAGTATAACACCGTGCTCAGATGTACGAACTAGTGTACAGTTTAGTGTCGAGCATCATAATTTCATGCCTGAATCAGAAGAT
Source organism: Lasioglossum baleicum (assembly GCF_051020765.1). NCBI lineage: Eukaryota > Metazoa > Arthropoda > Insecta > Hymenoptera > Halictidae > Lasioglossum > Lasioglossum baleicum. The sequence continues at coordinate 3,307 of NW_027471427.1, forward strand.
CGAGTGTCAGAGGTTTCGAGAACGTTACCACCATCTGTGAGAGAGGAACGGTTAAATCAGTTGCCTTACCTATCCATTGATTAGGAGTGTCAAACCAGGTGTTCCCGGAGCAAGTCGGCTGATCAGTTTTTGCAATAAGTACCTTAACACATGGTATGAATATTAAAGTACAGTGTCGAACCGTTGCAGAACGATACATATTGATACAAAGACATTTTCATGACCGACGGCCTTACCTTCCGCAAACCTAACCCGGGCTATCGAGAGTATAACTTCGAATTCAGGGAAGAAAATTAGTATGCATATTAGTGGCGGGCACCTTAACCTTATGTATGTAATATAAAGATCGAGGGTCAAGCCGTTCGAGATCTTTACCGGCTTGTTTGGGAGACGAGCGGCTAAGCCAATATCTTCAAGCATCCTGCGATTCCGAGTGGCAAAGCAGGTAATCCGGGTATAAATCCGCTATACAGTATTGGCATTAGACATCATATTTCAGGCTATAGGTATTAGAGTACAGGGCCAAGCCGTTGTAGAACGATTCCTAATGGTATGGAGTCAAATACTTTACCATTTGCATTACCCTCCGAACACCTAACCCACTGTACCGAGTGTATAATTTCGTGATCAGAGAAGCAAAGTGGTATACATTTTAACGACAAGTACGTTAATTTCATGCATGAATTAGAAGATTGAGGGGCAGCTTGTTCCAGCACGTTACCACCATCTTTGAGAGTCGCACAGCTTGGTCAATATGTTCACCTAACGTGTTATTCCGAGAGTCATGCCAGTCCTTACGGGAGTAAATACGCTGAACTGTAGAGGCCATAAATACCATTATTCGCGGATTGATCATTAAGGAAGGGAGTTAAACCTTGTGTGATCATTACCAGTTATTATAAAGTCATTGTTCTTTACGGAGAAGCTTACCTTCCGAGAACCCAAGCTGCTGCTGGGAGTACCTTTCCTCGTTTTCAGAGAATCAAATTAGTAATCATTTCAGCGTCGAGCACCTTAACTTCATGTATGAATTTGTAAATTGAGGGCCAAACCGCTCGAGATCATAGCCACCCTCTCTGAGAGACGAACGTCTCAGTCGTAAGCTTCACCTATCCTGTCATGCCAAGAGTGAAACGAAGTATTCCGGAAGTAAATCCCCAGTGCAGTATTGGCAATAGACACCTTAATTCACCGTATCAATGTTAAAATACTCAGGCCAACCATTGTAGAGCGCTACCTACTGATATAGAATCAGACTTTCTGCGGGCGGTCTTACCTTCCGAGATCCTAACCGCTGTACGGAAAGTATAACTTCGTTTTCAGAGAAGCAAATTTGCTTACACTTTAGTGATAAGCGCCTGACTTTCATGAATGAGTCAGAAGATCCGGAGTTACACCGCTTGAAAACATTACCTCCTTCATAGAGAGTCGCATAGCTAAGGCAATAGCTTCGCCAATCCTCTGATTCCGAGAGTAAAACCAGTCATTACGAAAGTAAATCCACTGAATTATATAGGAAATTGACAACATACTTCACAGTATGAACACTTCAATACAAAGTCAAACTGTCGGAGATCTCTACCAATTGGTACAGTGTCACTGTTTTCACCGAAGCCATTACCTTCCGAAATCGAAACGTGCTGCATCCAGAGTATAACTTCGTGCCTCGGGAAACACGGTAGTATACATTTTAGTGACGGCACATAGAATTCCAATATGAATTAGAATTTGGATGTTCAAGCCGTTCGAGCAAGTTACCATCCTACTTGTCAGTCGAACGTCTAGGTCAATACCTTCGGAAATATTGTTATGCTGTGAGTCGTATCAGGTAATACTGGAATAAAACCGTTTATTCTAAATAAAAACGAAGCGTTTTGGCAATAGATGCCACAATTCGCGGTATAAACATCAAAGTGGAACATCAAACCGTATGGGAACATTATCAATTCCTACCAAGTCAAACGTTTCACCGAAGACCGTACCTTCCGCAAAACTAACCCGCTGTATCGAGAGTATAACATCGTGATCAGTGGGACGAATTAGTATACATTTTAGTGACGATCACCTAAATTTCATGTATGAATAAGAAGATTGAGCGTGAAACCTTGCGCGAGCGTTACCATCCTCTTTGAGGGTCGAACGGCTAAGTCAATAGCTTCACCTATTCTGCGCTTCCGATAGTCAAACCTGGTATTCCGGGAGTAAATCCGCTGTACGTTATTGGCACTCGACACCCTATATCTCGGTATGAATATTAAAGTAGGGCGTTAAACCGTTGTGGAGCGTTACCTATTGGAATGGTATTAAAATTTTAACCGGATACCTTACCTTCCGAGGACCTAACCCGCTTTGTCAAGGGTATAGCATCGTGTCGAATCGAAAGAAATTAGAATAAATTTTAGTAACATCTTTATCTGATGTGTGAATTAGAATATTGACAGTCAAACCGTTCGCGATGTGTACCACCTTATTAGAGAGTCGAGCGTTTAAGTCAGTAGCTTCACCTATCCTGTGATTCCGACAGTAAGACCAGGTACTCCGGGAGTCAGTACGCTGAAGAGTATTTGTAATAGACACCGTAATTCACGGTTTGAAAATTAAATATACAGCGTCAAACCGATTGAGAACGTTACAAATTGAAATAAATTCAAAAGTTCTACCGGAGACCTTGCCCTCCGAAAGACTAACCCGTTGAATACAGAATATAACTTCGTGTTCAGAGAAAGAAATTAGTATTCATTTCAGTCACGGGCTCCATCACTTCATGCATGAATTAGAAGGTTGAGCGCCAAACCGCGCGAAGAACGATGCTGCCTTGTGTGAGAGACGAACGGCTAAGTCAATAGCTACACCTGTTCTGTGATTCCGAAAGATAAACAACGTATAGCGGGAGAAAATTCACTAATTTTTGTAGGTATTAGACACCTTATTTTTCCTCTTGTGTATTAAAGGAGAGCAACAAACCGGAGGTCATAACGAATCTGTATAAAGTCATTCTTTTTACCGAATACCTAACCAGCCGAGAATATTAAACCGCAGCATGGAGTGTCTTGCTCCTTGTTGACGGAAAGAAATTAGTAGACATTTTAGCAGACGGAAACCGTATTTTCATGCACGTATAGCGAAACCGAATGTCAAACTGTTCGACATCGTTGCCTCCTTCTTTGAGAGTCGAACGCCTAAATCAACAGCATCATCTATTCTGTGATTCCGATAGTCAAACAAGGGAGTAAATCCGCTGCACAGTATTGGCATCATGCACCATATAATACGGTATAAATATTAAAATCCAATGTCAAGCCGTTGTAGAAAGTTACGAATGGGAATTGATAAAAAACTTTTTACAGAAAGCCTTACCTGCTGTGCAGATAACCCGCTATATGGAGAGTATAACTTCGTATTCAGAGGAGCACAGTGGTATACATTTCACTGAAGTGGCACCATGCTATCATGCATGAGATATAAAATCGAGGGTCAAACCGTTCCAGAACTATACCACGATCTTTGAGAGACACGCAGCTAAGAAATTTGAGTCACATATCCAGTAATACCGGGAGTATATAAAGTATTCATGGAGTTAGTCGGCGGAACAGTATTGACAATAGGCATCTTATTTCACGGTTATATTTATTAAAGTAGAGCGTCAAGCCGTTTGAGAATGTTACCAATTTGTATAAAGACAATCAATTCACCGAAGGCCTTATCTTCCGAGGACCTCACCCGCTGCACCCACAGTATAATTTCGTGCTCAGAAAAGTGTGTGTGAATTAGAACATCCAGCGTCAAACATTTCATGAACGTAACCACCTTCCTTGAGATTCGAGTAGTTATCACAATAGCTTCTTTGAGAGTCGAACGGCCAAGTCAGTAGCTTCACCTATCCTGCGCTTGCAAGAGTCAAACCAGGTATTCCGGGTGTGACATCCGCCGAAGAATATTCGCCATACACACCTTATTAGACGGTATAAATATTAAGGTTTCGAAGGCCAACCACCGGAAAATATGATCAATTAAAATAAAGTAATACTCACTACCCAATGCCTTACCATCCGACAACCTAACCCGTTGTAGCGAGTGTCTAGCATAGTGTTCGCGGAATAAAATGAGTAGACATTTCAGCAGACAGACACTTCAGTTTCACGCATGACTAGCATAATCAGGAGGCAAACGTCTCGAGAACGTTAGCATCTTTTTTGAGAGTCGAACTGCTAAGTCACTAGCTTCACCTACCCTGTCATTCCGAGAGCTAGAGCAGGAATTGCGATGTCTATCCGCAGTATTGTATAGGCAATAGACACCGTAATTCACAGTATAAATAGTACCGTACAGAGACATGCCGTTGTTGAAAGTACCATACTGGTATTGTGTCACCCTTTTTACCGAAGGCCTTTCATTCCGGGACCAAACTCGCTGTATCCAGAGTAAAACATCGTGTTGAGAGAAGCAAGTTAATATGAATTTTAGAGACAGTCACCATAAATAAATGTACGATTTAGAAGATCCAGGGTCAATCGGATAAGGAACGATACCACCTTCCTTTGGAGTCGATCGGCTAAGTCAATAACTTCACCCATTCATCTATTCTGATAGCCAAACCAGGCATTCCGGGAGTAAATCCGCTGAGCGGTATTGGTAGTATACACCTTAATTCACGGCTTCCATATTAAAATTGACTTCAAACAAACCGTTTGTGAAAGATACCAATTGCCATAAGTCAAACGATCTGCCGAAGGCCGCACCTTCCGCGATCCTCATACGCTTCATCGAGCGTGTAGGTTCGTGTTCAGAGCATCAAATTAGTAAACATTTTACTTACGTGGTCCTTAATTTCATTACGGATAAGAATATCGAGTGTCAATGCGTTCGAGAACGTTACCACCCTCTTTCAGATTCGGACGTCTTTGTCTATTGCTTCACCTATCCTGTGATTCCGAGAGTCAAATCAGGTGAACCGATAGTAAAACCGCCGATGTTTATTGGCATCTGACACCTTAATTCAACGTATGAATACTAATGAAGAAAGTGAAGCCGACAGAGAATATTACTAATCAGAATAACGTCATTCTCATTACCGAATACCATGCCTTCCGAAATCCCAACATGCTCTAGCTAGTGTCCTTCCTTGAGTGCACGGAAACAAATTGGTAGACATTTTAGCGGATCGACACCTCATGTTGGTGTATAATCATCAACACCGAGAGTCAAAGCGATCGAGAACGTCACCATCTTCTGTGAGAAACGAACGGCTATATCAATAGTATCACCCATCTTGTGATCCCGAGAGTCAAACCTGGTATTTCAGGAGTAAATCCGCTGCAGAGTCATGCCAATAGATGCCATTATTCACGGTATGAATATTAAAGCAGAGACTCAATCCGTTGATGAACATAACCAATTGCTATAACGTCATACACTTTATCGCATACCCTATTTTCAAGAACATAATCCTCTGTATCAATAGCAGAACTTCGTGTTCCGCGAAACAAATTAGTGGACATTTTAATGGAACATCGATGGTAAAACCGTTGTGAAACGTGTCCAACGACTTTCGTATTCCTACAGCTGTGACAGGAGTCTCACCTATCCTGTGATTCAGAGTTTCAAACCAGGTCCTCCGGGAGTAAATCCGATGAACAGCATTGGTAATAGAGACCTTAATTCAAGGTATGAATACTACAGTAGAGAGTTCAACCGTCGGGGAACAATACCAATTCTTATTGAGGAAACTGTTACGGAAGGCACTTCATTCCGAGAACCAAACCCGCTGCATGAAGAGTTTAACTTCGTGTTCGGAGAATGCTATGAGTATACTTTTCAGCGACGAGCAACTTAATTGCTTGCATGATTTAGAGTTTCGAACTTCAACCAGTCAATAGCATCACCAGTCCTGTGATTCCGAGAGTCAAACCAGGTATTCCGGGGCTAGATGTCCCGTACAGTATAGGCAATAGAGACCATAGTTCAAGGTATGAATACTAAGGCAGACCGTCACACCGTTATAGGACGTTAGCTGTTCCTATAAATTCAAACCTATTACCGAAGATCTTACATTCCGAGGAGATACCTGGCAGTATCGAGAGCGTGACTTCGTGGCGAGAGAAGCAAATGATTATACACATTAGTGTCAGGCAGCTTAAATTCAAGTATCATTTACAAAATCGAGGGTCAAAGCGCTCTAGGTTGTTACTACCTTCTTTGAAAATCAAATGGCGAATTCAATAGCTTCATGTATGCTGTGATTGCGAAAGTGAAACAACACATTCCGGGAGTAAATGATCTGTTCAGTATTGGCAATGGACGCCTTAGCTCACAGTTACAATTTTAGAGCAGGCCGTCAGTCCGTCGGTGAACATTACCAATTTGAATAAAGTATTTCTCCATACCTTGTGCCTAACCTTGCGAGATACTAACCCGCTATATCAAGAGTATAACATCCTGTTCAGAGAAACATCTTAGTGCACAATTTAGTGACTGGTACTTTAATTTCCCGTTTGAATTACAAGGTGAAGCGTCAAACCGTTCAAGAACGTTACCACCATCCTCGAGATTCGAACGGCTGGGACAATAGCTTCCCCTATCTTGTGATTCCGAGACCCAAGCAATGTATTCCTGGAGGAATTTGCTGATCAGTATGGGTACTAAACACACTATTTCAAGGTATAAATATTAGAGTACAGAGTCAATCCTTTGTAGAACATTACCTATTGGTATAATGTCAAACTCTGATCACAAGGCCCGACTTTACGAGAAATTAACCCGCTACATCGAGAGTATAACTTCGTGTACAGAGAACCAAATTATTATACAATTTATTTTCGGGCAGCTTAATTTCACATACTGACTAGAAAATCAAGAATAGAATCGTTCCTGAACGTTATCACCATCTTCGTGGGGCGAACGACTAAGTCAATATCTTCACCTATCTTGTGATTACGAGGGCCGAAACAGGAGTTTCGGGAGATAACGCGCTGGACAGTATTGGAAATGGACACCTTATATTGCGGGATAAATGAGAAAGTAGAGAGGGAAACAGTGGATAAATAATATTCATACAAATTCATCCTTTTTACCAAACACCTTACCCTCAGAGAAACTATCCTGCTGTAGCGTGTTTCTTGACTAATGTTCACGGAAACAGATTGGTAGACATGCTAGCAGAAGGACACCATATTTTCATATATAAATATCAAAGTCGATAGTCGAACCGTTAGATAAAGGAACGACCTTGCTTCGGGGTCCAAACCCTAAGACAATAGCTCTACCTGTCCTGCGATTCCAGGTTTCAAACCAGGTATTCCATATGTAAATCCGCTGAATGGTATGGACAATAGCCACCTTAAGTCACGGTTTGAATATCAAAATTAGAGTGTGAAACCGCTTGAAAACCTTACCAGTTGGTATAAAGGCAAACGTTTTACCAAAGGCCTCACCCACCGAGAAACAAACACGCTATATCGAGTGTATAACTTCGTGTTCATAGATGCAAATTAGTATACATTTTAGTGACGGGCACCATAACCTCATGTACGGTATATAGAGATCGACTGTCATGCCGATCGAGATCTTTACCTCTTCGTTTGGGCGTCGAACGGCTGAATCAATAGCTTCACTTGTTTTGTGATTCCGAGATTGAAATCAATGAATCCGGAAGTAAATGCAATATACACTATTAGCAATAGACACCTTATCTCACGGTTTAAAAGCAAAGTACAGAGTCAATACGTTCCAGGACGTTACCGATATGTACAGAATTGGCAATAGGCACCTCAATTCACGGTTTGAATATTAAAGCAGGCCGTCATGCCGTTGTATAACAATACCTATAGGCGAAGAGTGAAACTTCTTACAGAACGCCCACTCTCCGAAAAACTAACCCGATGTATCAAGGGTATAACATAGTGTTCAGAGGAACAAATTAGTAAACGTTTAGTCACGCGAACCTTAATTTCATTTATGAATAGGAAGATCAGGTGCTATACCGATTGAGAACGTAACCTCCTTTTTGAGAGACGCACATCTCAGTCAATAGCTTCACCCGTCCCGTGATTTGGAGAGTCAATCCAGGTATTCCGACAGTGTGTCCTCTGACGAGCTTTCACAATAAGCTCATTAGTGTTTGGTTCGATTATTACAGTAGAGCGTATAACAGCTTGAGTGCATGACAAATTGGTATAAAGACAAACGTTTTACCAAAGACCATATCTTACGCGTAACACACCGGCTTCATCGGGAGTATAAGCACGTGTTCACAGAAAAATATGAGTATACATTTCAGCGACGAGCTCCATAACTTCATGTACGAATTAGAAAACCGTACCGCTTCGTGAATAGCTTCTCCAATCCTATGATTCCTAGAGTCAAACCAGGTATTCTGGGGGTAAATCCGATGAACAGTAATGTCATTAGACATCCTAATTCACGGATTTAATATTCAAGTAGGGCGTCAATCCATTTGAGAACGTTAACTATTGCTATATAGTCAAAATTCTACCGAAGGCCACACCTTCCGAGAAGCTAACCTGCTATGTCAAGAGTATTACCTCGTGTTTAGGGACGCAAATTGGTACACATTTCAGTGACTGGCATATTAATGCCATGTATGCATTAGAAGGTCAAGTATCGAACCGTTCGAGAAAGTAACCACCATCTTTGTGGGCGGAACGGCTAAGTCAATAACTTCTCCTATGCTGCGATTCCGATATCCTATGATTTAATAGCGATGTTAAATCCGGTGCGGAGTAATGGCAATAGACACCTTCATTCACGGTATGAGTATTAAAGCAGACCGTCAACCCGTTGTGGAACTATACCCATTGGTATAGAGACAAACTAATTACCGAGAGACTCACCTTCCAAAAAGCTAACCCGCCGTATCTAGAGTAGAACTTGGTGTTCATAGAGGGACATTATTATACATTTTAGTGATGGGCATTATAAGTTCATGTATGAATTAGGATATAAGATTACAAAACGTTCCACAACGATACCACGTCCATTCAGAGGTCAATAGCTACACCGGTCCTCTGATTCCGAGAGTCAAACCAGGTATTGCGGGAGTGAATGGGCTGTACAATATTCGCATAATAGCCATATTTCACGGTATAAATATTAAAGTCCAGAGTCAAACCTTTGTAGATCGATACCTATTGAAATGTAATCAACCTTTTTACCGAAGGCCTCAATTACCGAGAAGCTAACCCACTATATCGAGAGTACAACTTCGGGTTCAGAGGATCAAATTAGAAAACGGCTTAGTGACGCGGACCTTAATTTTAGGAATGAATTAGAAGGTTCAGTGTCAACTCAGTCGAGTACGTTACCACCCGCTTTGATGGTCGAACGACTAAGTCAATAGCTTCACCTGTCCCGTGACACCGAGAGTCAATCCAGGTATTCCGGGAGTTAATCTGCTCTACAGTATTGGCATCATACGCTCAATTTCCTAGTTCACTAGCCTTGTGGTTGCAAGCGTCATGTCAAGTAATACGGGAGTATATCCGCAGATCTGTGTTGACAACATACACCTTCGTTCACGGTATGAATATTAAAGTAGAGAATCAAACCGGCGGAGAGCATTACCAATTAGTATAAAGTCATTCTTTTTTCCGAATACTTTTGCTTTCGAGAACCTAACACGATGTAGGGTGTATTTTGATTAGTGTTCACAGAAACAACTTAGTAGTCATTTTCGTTGACGGACACTTTAATTTCATGTATCAACAAGAAGATCGAGACTTACCGGTTCGAGAAAGTGATCACCTATATTCAGATTCTCACAGCTGAGTGAATGGCTTCAGTTACCCTACGATTGCGAGGGCCAGACCAGGTCTTGCGGGAGTCAATCCACATTGCAGTATGAAAAGTTTGCACGATAATTTACGGTCCTAATAATAGATTAGAGCGTGAAACCTGTCGAGAACGTTACCTATTGGACACCATATATTTATGTGTCATTAGAAAGATCGTGGGTCAATTCATTGCGAGTACGTTACCATCCTCTTCGAGAGTCGAACGTCTAAGTCAATAGCTTCACTTAGTTTACGATTTTAAGAGTCAAATGAGGCATTCCGGGAGTAAATTCTCTGATCAGTACTGATAATAGACATCTTAATTCACTGCATGATTACTAAAGTTGGTAGTCAAATCCTCGGGAACCTTACGAATTATATAATTTATCTAATATTTTACGTTTAATACTTTACCTTTTAACTAATACTTTACCTTACTGGAACGAAACCAGCTGCAGCGAGTGTCCTACTTAGTACTCACGGAAACAAAATAGTAGAAGTTATAGCAGACAGACACCTTATTTTCATATATCATTAGGAAGATCGAGGGACAAACCGTCTCGAGTACGTTAGCATCCTCTTCGAGATTCGCACAGTTACGTCAATAGCATGTACTATTCTATCATTCCGAGAGTCAATCCAGGTATTCGGGGAATAAATCTGCTGAACAGAATTGGCAATAGATACCCAAATTCACGGTATGAATCTTAATGTGGAGCATCAAATCCTTTGAGATTGTTTCCTTTTTGTATAGGCCAAACATACTATCGACGGTCTCACCTTGAGAGAACATAACCCGCTGTATCGAGAGTATATCATCGTGTTCAGAGGAACAAATTGGTATACATTTTAGTGACTGTCACCTTAGTGTCATGCACGGGTCAAAAGATCGAGGGGCAAACCGCACGAGAACGATACAACATTCTGTGGCAGACGATCGGCTAAGTCAGTAGGTTCACCTATCCTGTGATTCTGAATGTCAAGCCTGGTAATCCTAGAGTTAATCGGCTGAAGTGTGTTGGCAACTGTCACCTTAGGTCAAGGATTGAATATTAAGGTACAGCGTCACATCGTTATAAATCTTTGTCAATTGGCATAAAGTCAAACACTTTACCGATGACCTTACCATCGGAGAAGCAAACACTCCGCATCGAGGGTAAGGCTGCGAGTTCAGGGAAACACATTAGTATAAAATCGTCCACATAGATTCATGTAGGAATTAAGGAGTCAAGAGTCATGCCGTTCGAGAACGCTGCCACCTTCTGTGAGAAATGAACGGCTAAATCAATAGCTCCACCTATTCTGCGATTGCGATTGTCAAATCCGGTGTTCCAGGAGTAAATGCGCGGGTCAGTATTGAGAATAAATACCTCAATTTACGGCTCGAATTTTAACGTACAGACTCAACCCATGGTGGAACGATACCAACTGCTGTAAAGTCAAACGTTTTATGAAAGAGCTAACACCCCAAAAAATTGACCTGCTGTATCGAGTGTATAACTTTGTGTTCAGATAGAGAAATTGGTATTCATTACAGTGACGAACACCTTGATTTCATGTATTAATTAGAAGATCGAGCCACAAACCGTTTGAGAACGTTACCAATTGCTATAAAGTCATACGTCTTACCGAAAGCATTACCGCCCGAGTAGCTAATCTGCAGAGTCGGGAGTATAACTTCGTGATTAGAGAATCACATTAATATACATGTTAGTGACGGGCAGCTTATTTTGATCAATGATCTTGAAGATCGAGGGACAAACCGTTCGAGAACATTACCATCTTCGTTGAGAGACGACCGGCTGAGTCAATAGCTTAGCCTATCCCAAGATTCCGAGAGTCAAACCATGTATTCCTTTTGTGAATCCGCTGAACAGTATTGGCAATAGACACCTTAATTCACGGTGTGATTATTAACGAATAGCGTCAAACCTGTTACAGAACGTTACCTATTCGAATAAAGTAATTCTGTTTACCGGAGACCTTATCCTCCGGAAAACTACCGCGCAGTATCGTGGCTATAACTTCGTGATAGAATACATTTTAGAGGTGGGCACCTAACCTTCATGTAGGAATTAGAAGATTTAGTGTCCATCCGTTCGAGATCCTTACAATCATCATTGAATGTCGCACACCGAAGTCAATAGCCGCTGCTATCCTCTGAATCCCAGAGGCTCATCACGTATTCCAGGTGTAAATGCGCTAAATGGTACTGGCAATAGACACCTCAACTTACTGTATGAATATTAATGTACAGAGAGAAGCCACTAGAGAACGTTAACAATTCGTATAACGTCATACTCTATACCGGATACCTCAACGTATCGTTGAGATAAATTCGTGTTCAGAGGACCAACTTTGAAAGCCTTTTACTGACGGCGACCTTAACGTCATGTACGAGTTAGAAGTTCGATGGTGACATCATTCGAGAACGTTGCCACCTTCTGTTAGAGTCGAATGGTTTAATCAATACCTTCAACCATCCGGTGGTTACGAGAGTCAAACCAGGTATTCCGGGAGTAAATGCGATGTCCAGAATTGGCAATACACACCTCATTTCACTGTTTGAATACTAAAGCAGGTCGCCAAGCCGTTGTATAACAATACCTATAGGCGTAGGGACGAACTTCATACAGAATGCCTAACCCTCCAATGAAAATAACCTGCTGAATCGAGAGTATAACTTCGTGTTTCGGCAAACACATTAGTACACATTGCAGTGGTGGCACATGAAATTCGTGTTTGAATTAGAATATGGATGGTCAAACCGTTCGAGATCGTTACCACCTTCTCTGAGAGTTGAGCGGCTTGGTCAATAGCTTCTCCTGTCCCGTGATTCCAAGTGTCAAACTACGTATTACTGCAATAAATCCGCTGAACTGTATTTGATATAGACACCTTCTTCTACGGTTTAGATATTAAAGTAAAGCGTCAAACTGTTTGAGAATGTTACTAATTTCTGTAAAGTCAAACGTTTTACCGAAGACACTTACCCTCCGAGCATCTAACCGGCTGTATCGAGAATATAACATCGTATTCGGTGACAGGAATTAGAAAACGTTTTAGCGATGAGCATATTAATTTCATGTATGAATTAGAGGATCGAGGGTCAAACCATTCGAGAGCGTTACCACCTTAGGTGAGTGATGTACGGCTATGTCAATAGCTTCACGTATCCTTTGATTCCGAAAGACAAACGCGCTGTACAGTATTGGCAACAGAAACCATAATTCACGGTTTGAATATTAAAATACAGCGCCACACCATTTGAGAACGCGACCAATTGAAATATAGTTATACTTCTTGCCGAATATCTTACCTTCCGCAAACCTCACCCGCGACATCGAACGTATAACTTCGTGTACATAGAAAGAAGTTAGTATTCATTTCAGTGACAGGCAGCTTAACTCCAAGTATGAATTAGAAGGTCGAGTGGGAAACAGTACGAAAACGTAACCACCATCATTGTGTGTCGAGCGGCTGAGACTATGGCTTCTCGAATCCTCAGATTTCGATAGTCAAATCAGGTGTTCCGGGGGAGTATACGCGGATGAGTATTACCAATATACACGTCAATTCGCGTTATGAATATTAAAGTATAGTGTCAAACCGTTTGGGAATGGTACCGATTGGTATAGCGTCATACCCCCTAACGGATACCATGCCTTCCGAATGCATATCCCGCTGCATGTGGAGGACAACATCGTGTCCAATGAATCAAATTAGTACACAGTTTAGTAACAGGAACCTCAATGTCATGATTGAATTAGAAGGTCGAGAGTCAAACCGAGCGAGAACGTTACCACCTCCTTTGAGAATCGAAGGGCTATGGCAACAGCTTCACCCATCCTCCGATTCCGAGAGGCAATTCAGCTATTCCGTGAGTCTATCTGCTGTTCAGTATGGGCATTAGCCACCGCATGTAACTGTAGAAATATTGAAGTACACAGTCAAACCGTTGTTGATCGTTACATATTTGTGTATAGTCAAACTTTTAACTGAAGGCCATACCTGCCGAGAAGGAAACCCGCTGTATCGAGAGTATATCTTCGTACTCAGGGATGCAAATTTGTATCCACTTTAGTGACGTGCACCTTCACTTCATGCATGAGTTAGAAGATGGAGTGCAAAACCATTCGAGAACGTTACCATCCTCTTTGAGAGACGAGAGGGTAAATAAGTAGCTTCACGTATTCCAAAATTCCAAGAGTCATATGAGGTATTCCGGTAGCAAATCCGCCGACCCGCTTCGAAATAGACGTCTTATTTCGCGGCATGAATATTTAAGTAGACAGTGAAGCCATCGCAGAACATTGCCAGTTCGTATCTGTCATTCTTTTTACAGAACACCTATCCTTAGGAGAACCTGACCCGCTCTAGCGAGCACCTCGCTTAATTTCCAAGGAAACAGGATGTAGAAATTTTGGCAGACAGTCACAATATTTTCATATATGAATAGCAAAATGGAGAGTTAAACCGTAAGAAAATGATACTACCTTCTTTGAGAATCGAACGGGAAAGTCAACAGCTTCTCCTATGATTGGATTCCGTCAGACATACTAGGTATTCCGGGTGTAAATTCGATGTACATTATTGGCGATAGATACCTTAAATTACGGCTCGGATATTAATGTACAGAGTGAAACCGTTGTAGAACGATACCTATTGCTATAGAGTCAAACGTTTCACCGAAAGCCTTACTTTCCGGGAAAGTCACCCGCTGTATCGAGTGAATATCTACGTGTTCAGATTAAAAGTTTAGAATACACGTCAGTGAAGGGCAGCTAGACTTCATGTATGGCTTAGATGGTCGAGCGTCAAACCGTTGGCGAACGTTACCTTCCTCTTTGAGAGTCGAACGGCTACTTCAATAGCTTCACATATCCTGTGGTTCCGTGAGTCAAACCAGGTATTCCGGGAGTAAATCCGCTGTCCAGGATTGAAAATAGACGGCTTAATTCACGGTTTGAATATTAAGGTGCAGCGTCAAAGTGTTGATGAACGATACTTATTGATATAGAGTGCAATTTTTGACCGAAAACCTAACCTTCAGGGAAGATAACTATCTGTATGGTGATTATATCTTCGTGTTCAGAGGAGTAAATTAGTATTCATATTAGTTGCTGGCACAATAATTTCATGTATGGATTAGATGATTTAGTGTCAGACCTTTCGGGAACGTTGCCACCTCCTCTGAGAGTCGAACTGTTAAGTCAGTAGCTTCACATATCCTGCGATTCCGAGAGAACAATCTCTTGCCCGGGAGTATATCCGCTAAGGCGAACTGGCTATAGACACCCTAACTTAAGGTATGAGCATTAAAGTATAGTGTGACGCCGTTGTAGGACGTTACATATTGGTATATGCTCAAACCCTTTACCGACAGCCATGCCTTCCGAGAAACTATCCCTCTGAATCTAGAGTATATCAGCGCGCTCAGAGAAACAAATGAAGATAAATTGTTGTGACGTGCACCTTGCTTTCATGTATGATACAGAAGATCGAGCGTCAAATCGCATAAGAACGTTGCCACCTACCGTAAAAAGGCGAACGGCTCTGGCAACAGCTTCATCAATCCGGTGGTTTCGATACTCAAACGTAATATTCCGGGAGAAAATTGCGGTGATCAGTATTGGCAATAGATACCTTATTTCACGGTGTGAATATTAAAACTGAGCGTCATGCAGTTTGTGAACGTTACCAATTGTTATAAAGTCAATCGTTTTACCGAAAGCCTTACCTCCCGAGCAGTCCAACACGCTGTAGAGAGTGTCCTGCTTAGTGCTCATGGAAACACATAGGTCGGCATTTTAGGGCCCGCACCTTATCTTCATGTTTCAATTAAAAGATCTAGTGTCCACCCGTTCGAGAAGGCTATCATTCTGTTTGAGAGTCGAACGGCGAAGTCAATATTTTCTCCTATCCTGTGATTTCGTGGGGCAAACCAGATAATCCGCGAGATAATCCGCTGAACGTTATTGGCAATGGACACATTATTTCACGGTATGGATGCTAATGTAGTGAGTGAATCCATCGGAGAACATTACGAACCTGTATAGCATCATTCTCGTTACCGAATACATTACCTTCCTAGAATCTAACCCGCTGTAGCGAGAGACACGCTTTCTTCTGAAAAAAACCAATTAGGAGACATTATAGCAGAAGCACACCTAAAATTCATGTATGAATATGAAGATCGAGGGTCAAACCTATCGAGAAAGGTATCACCGTCGGTGAGAGACGAATTCAATAGCTTCAACTATCCTGTATTTCGTAGAGTAGAACCAGGTTCTCTGGTAGTAAGTCCGCTGATGAGTTTTGGCAATAGGCACCTTAAGTCACGATTTGAATATTAAAATTGGGCGTCAAACCGTTTGAGAACGATACCAAGTGATATAAAGTCAAACGATTTTCCAAAGACCTTACCTACCGGGAATATCAGCGGCTTTATCGAGAGAATAGGATCGTGTTCAGAGAACGAAATTAGTATTCATTTCAGTGACGGGCACCCTACCTACATGTACGAATTAGAAAATCGACGGTCAAACCGCTCGCTAGCGATGCAACATTCTGTGAAAGAAGAATGGAAAAGTCAATGGCTTCACGTGTCCTGCGATTCCGAGAATCAAACCAGGTATTCCGGGAGTAAATCCGTTCAGCAGATTTGACCCTAACCACAGCAATTGGTTGATTGCATATTCAAGTACACAGTCAATGGCTGGTAGATCTTTACATATTGGTATAGAGTTAAACTTTATAACGAAGGCCTTACCTTCCGAGGACATATACCACTGTATCGAGAGTATAACTTCTAGTCCAGAGAATCAATAAGTATACATTTTTCTGACGGTCACCTTAATTTTATGTATGAATTAGATGGTCGAGTGTCAAACCGATCGAAAACGTTACCACCCGCTTTGAGTGTCAAACAACTAAGTCGGTAGCTTCACCTGTCCCGTGATACGGAGTGTCAAATCAGGAGTTCCGGGAGTAAATCTGCTGTATAGTATTGGCCTCATACACTCAGTTTGTAAGTGCACCAGTCATGAGATTCCGAGAGTCATATCAGGTAATACGGGAGTAAATCACCCGAAGAGTATTGCAATTGTCACCTTAATTGACGGCATGAATATTAAAGTAGGGAGTGAAAACGATGGTGATCATTACCACTTCCAATAAAGTCTGTCCTTTCAGCGAATACCTAACCTCAAGAGATACAAACCCGCTGTACTAGGTGTCTCACCTAGTGTTGACGGGCGCAAATTAGAAGACATTTTATCACACGAACAGCTCAATTTCATGTGTAAATAGCAAAGTCGAAATTCAAACCATTCGAAAACGTGTCCACCATTTTTGTGTGTCGCACAAGTAAGTCAATAGCTTCACCTATCCTGTGGTCCCTAGAGTCACATCAGATATTCCAGTAGTAAATCCACTGTACAGTATTGGGAATAAACACTTCAATTCACCTTCTGAGTAATAAGGTAGAAAGTCACAGTTCAGTATACCATTACTTATTGGTATAACGTAAAAACATTTAGCGGTGGCCATACCGTCCGAGATGCTAATCCGCTGTATCAAGAGCATAAATGCGTGTTCAGAGAAGAAAATCAGAATACCATTTAGTGACTGGCACTTTAATTTCGTGTATGAATTGCAAGGTCGTGGGTCAAACAGTGCCGGAACGTTACATCATTCTTCCAGAATCGACGGCTGAGTCAATAGCATCACCTATCCTATGATTCGGAGAGCCAAACCAGGTATGAAGGGAGTAAATCAGCTGAACAATATTGGCAATAGAGGCATTAATACGCGGTATGATTATTAGAGTAGAGAGTCAAAAGGTTTCATAGCGTCACCATTTCATATAACGACATACACTTTATCGGATAGCTTACCATCTTAGGACATATCCCACTTCATCGTGGGTATACCGTCGTGTTCAGCGAAACATATTAGAAGACATTTTAGTGTCGGTCACCATAATTTCATGCATGAATCAAAAGATCGATGATCAAACCGCTCGAGCTCGTTACCACCTTCTTTGAGAGACGAGCGGCTGAGTCAATAACTTCTCCAATACTTATGACTCCGAGAGTCAATCCAGGTATTCCGGGAGTCTATTCGCATAACAGCATTGGCAATAGACACAATAATTCACTGTCTGAATATTAAAGTAGAGCGTCAAACCGTTTGAGAGCGTTACCAATTGGTATGAAGACAAACGTTTTTCCGATGGCCTTATCATCCTCGAACATTACCGGCTTCGTCGGGGGTATAACTCCGTGCTCAGAGAAAGAAACTGGTATTCATTTCAGTGTACGGGAACCATAACTTGATGTATGAATTAATGGATCGGGGTTACATACGGTTTGTAAAAGTGACCAGCTTTTTGGTGTCGGAAAGATAAGTCAGTAGCTCAACGTGTCCTGTGACTCCGAGACCCAAAGCAGGTATTTCGGGTGCAAATCCGATGAACGGTATTGCCTATAAACACTTTAGTTCACGGAAAAGACATGAATGTACAGAGTCACACAATTGTACAAGGTTACGTATTGGTATTTGGTCTAACGTTTCATCGATGGCCTTGCTATCCGAGTAACTAACATGCTGTATGGAGAGTATATCTTCGTGGTTCGAGAAGCAAATCAGAATATATTTTAGTGACGGGCACCTTAGTTTCATATATATGAATCAGAAGATCGAATGTCTGGCAGTTCGAGCACGTTGCGACCTTCTGTTAGGGTCGAACGGAAAAGTCAGTAGCTTCACTGATCCTGAGAGTCCGAAAGTCAGACCAGGTATTCGAGGAGTAATTCCGCTTAGCAGTATAGGTAATACACATCTCAATTCACGGTTTGAATATTAAAATAGATCGTAAAACCGATTGAGAACATTACCAATCCGTATTATGTCATTCCATTTTTGAATACCTTACCTTCTGAGAACCTAGCCTGCTGTAGCGAGTGGCCTGCTTAATGTTAACGGAGACAAATTTTTAGCCATTTTCGCGTACGCACGCCACATGTTTGGATATAAATAACAACATCAATGGTCAAAGCGTTCGAGAACGTTACCTCCATCTTTGAAAGTCGCACATCCATGTCAATAGCAGCAGCTATCCTGTGATTCCGGGATGCAAATGAGGTATTCTAGTAGTAAATGCGCTGAGCAGTATTGGCAATAAACACCTGAACTCATTTTATGTACATTAAGGTTCACAGTATAAGCGCTGGAGAACGATACCTATTGGTATAACGTCATACTCCTTACCGGATACCTCACCTTCCGAGGGAATCAGCAGCTGTATCGTTGGTATAACTTCGGTTTCAAGAAACAAATTAGTAGACGATTCAGCAGGCGGACACCTTAACTTCATGTATGAATTAAAATATCGAGTGTCAAACCGGTAGAGAACATTACCAAGAACCTTGAGTGTCGCAGAGCTAAGTCAATAGCAACACCGATCCTGCGAAACTGAGAGTCAAACCAGGTATTCCGGGAGTAAATCCGCTGAACAGTATTAGCAATACGCACGATAATTCACTGTTTGATTATTTACGTAATGGGTCCAACCGTTGCAGACAGTTACCTATGCCTGTAAACTCATTCTGCTTGCCGAATACCTTACCTTCCGTGGAAGAAACCCGCCGTATCGAGAGTATAAGTTTGAGCTCCGAGAAACACATTAGTTTACATTTTAGCGACGGGTACCTTAATTTCATGAATGGATAAGAATATCTGGTGGAAAGCTGTTCCAGAACGTTACCACTCTGTTTGCGAGTCACACAGCTGAGTCAGCAGATTAACCTATCCTGTGATTCGCGAGGCAAGCCAGGTATTCGGGAAGTAAATCCGTTCGAAAGTATGGGGAAAGACACATTAATTCACCGTGTGAATATTAATGTACAGTGTCAAACCGTTGTATAACGTTACAAATTGGTGTAGAGTCAAACTATTTGCCGAAGACCATACCCACCAAAAACTAACCCTCTGCATCGAGGGCATAACTTCGTGTTCACAGAAGGAAATTGGTACTCATTTGAGACATGGACACCTCCATTTCGTGTATGTATCAGTATATCCAGGTTCAAAATGTTCGAGAACGTTGCTACCTTCTTAGAGAATGGATCGGCAATGTCAGTAGACTCACATATCCTGCGATTCCGGGACACATATCAGGTGTTCCGGGAGTCAATCCACTGAACTGTATTGGCAATAGACACTTTAATTCACGGTATCAATGATAAAGTAGATCGTCAGTCCGTTTGAGAACGTTACCAATTGCTATAAAGTCATACGTCTTACCGAAAGCATTACCGCCCGAGTAGCTAATCTGCAGTGTCGAGAGTATAACTTCGTGCTTAGAGAAACACATTAATATACATGTTAGTGACGGGCAGCTTATTTTGATCAATGATCTTGAAGATCGAGTGTCAAACCGTACGAGAACAGTACCATCTTCCTTGAGAGTCGAACGGCCGTGTCAATAGCTTGACCCATCCTGTTATTCTGAGAGACAAACCAGGTATAACAGGAGTAAATCTGCGGTACAGTATTTGCTTTAAACAGCCCATTTCAGGGTTTCAGGGTATAGACGTCAAAGTATAGAGGCATCTGCAGTAGATCGTTACATATTGGTATTGAGCCTAATTTTTGCCACAGGCCTTACTCTCCGACATCCTACCCCTTTGTACTGAGAGTATATCCTCGTGTCCAGGGAAACAAACTAGCAGTCACATCAGTAACGTGCACCTTAACTTCACGTATGAATTATAGAATTTGGTATCAAACTTTTCGAGAACGTTCCCACCGTCCTTTGTGAGTCGGACGGCTGAGTCAATAGCTTCACCTATCCTGTGATTCCGAGAGTCAAACCAGATATTCCTGGAGGAAATTCTAAGTACAGCATTGGCAATATACACCATAATTCACGGTTTGCATATTAAGGTTGAGCGTCAATCCGTTGGAGAAAGCAAGCAAATGACGTAAAGTCAAACGTTATACTTTAGGCCGCATCGTCCGCGCAGCTAATCCGTTGTATCGAGAGTATAACTTCGTGGTCAGCGATGCTAAATTGTGCAAAGTTTAGTGTCGGGCGGTCTTACCATTCGACCACCTAGACCGCTGTACCGTGAGTATAGCAGCGCGTTCAGGCGAATGAATTGGCATAAATTTTAGAGGCAATCACCTTACTTTCATGTATAAATCAGAAGACCGATTGTCAAACTGTTCGAGAACGTTACCTCCTTCTGTGAGAGTCGAACGGCTACGTCAAAGGCATCAACTATCCTGATGATGTATATCATAGCACACCGTCAAGCTGTTGTAGAACATTACCTATTCGTGTGGGGTTAAACTTGTTACAGATACACCTTATTTTCATGTACGAATAAGAAGATCGAGGGTCAAGCCGCTCGAGAACGTCACCAGCTTCATTGAGGGTCTAACGGCTAAATCAATGGCTTCACCGATTTTGTGATTCCGAGAGTGAAACCAATTAATCCGGGAGTAAATCAGTTATTCTTTACCGGAAACAGACCCTTTAACTCACGCAATGGATAATAATGTTCAGAGTCAATCCCTTGTTGAACCTAACCTAGTAGTATACTCTTAAACATTACGGAAGGACTTGGCTCCCGAGGACACATCCCACTGCATCGGGAGTCTACCTTCATGTTTGAAGAATCACATTGGTATGCACTTTAGTGACAGGCACCTTTATTCCGCGTACGAATAAGAAGATCGTGAGTCCTACCAGCCGGGAGCGTTACCACCATCTCTGAGAGTCGAACGGCTACGCCAATTGCCTCACCTATCCTGTGATTCCGATAGTGAATTCAGGCATTCCGGGAGTTAATCCGCCGAACATTATTGACAATAGAAACATTAATTCACTGTATGAATGTTATAATAGGGCGTCATGGGCATCAAGAACGTTACATCCGCCTGTGAGAGACGAACTGCTAAGTGAATAGCTTCACCTATCATTCGATTCCGAGAGTCAAACAGGTACTCCGGGAGAGATTCCGCTGAACGGTGTAAGCAATAGACGTCTCAATTCACGGTTTGAATATAAAAATCGAGCGTGAAACCGTTTGAGATCGTTACCAATTGCTATTAGGTCAAACGTCTTCTCGATGACCATACGCTCCGAAAATCTAACCCGCTGTATCGACTGTATTAATTCGAGTTCATAGAAAGAAATTAGAATTCATTTTAGTGACGTCACCTTGAATTCATGTATGAATTAGAAGATCGAGGGTCAAGGCGTTCGATAACGTTGCCGCCACCTGTAAGCGACGGAGGGCTAAGTCAATACCTCCACGTACTCTGCGATTCCGATTGCAAATGTAGGTATTCCGGG
>NW_027471428.1:0-25453 GCF_051020765.1 Lasioglossum baleicum
CTTCGTATTTATACGTATATATAATGAAAAATTCGAATTGTATCGAATATGACTCTTGAAACTTTAGAGTTCCCTGAGTCTAGAAGTTTTGAACATTTTAACAAGTTTCTTTGGACGATAGAAACTTTATAGATTTGAAGTCACGAGAGATAAAATCGAGGAAAATACATAAAAGAATAAGGAATGAAAGATTTTCAAAACTATGGCAATTTGAATCGTTCTTAATCCGATTCGAAACCTAGAATTTAAGGATTTTTTACAAGCCTCTCTCGCAGCAAAATCAATTGAACATGAAATAACAAGTTTCGATAAGTATTGAGAATCTGTATAACTTTCGGAATCTTAAAATTCTAAAGTCGACTCGGACGTACATAGAAAAAGATGGAAAGAACAGGAGTGTGAATGTTGAAACGATTAGAAAACAGTACCGTAACTCACGATGATGAGATTATACATGTATCTAAATAATATAATAGTGAAATTGTCTTTCAATTTTACCTAAGCCCATTTTCTTATTAAACAAGTCATAATAACTCATTTTCTTTCTTATTTACTTACCAAGCAGATATGCGAATCAAAAATACAATATTAATAATTTTATTCCAGTATTCCTTAAAAAATTTCAAAACATTCCAATTCAGAGATCTAAACGCACACGATCGACCAATTCTCCCAAAGCTTCATCAAAATTTCCAAAACATCCAAAACTTTCTGATCGTGAAAACCCTCAAGCGTTCCGGACTTCCAAATAACCTAAAAAATGTGAACTCGAGGTTCAAACATCCCTCACTATTCAAGACTTCCAAGACCTCGAGCCATTTCCGGCATTTTGGCTGCAAGCCAAATTTTCGAGACCTCGAGCCAAGAATTAATTATCAGAGCTTAAGAGCCCCAGACGTTGAATCATATTCGAGTCAATTAGAATTCCCATAACCCTGAAAACGTCGAATCTTCGGATAAACGAGATTCGATCCCTGGTAGCCAGTCTCTGGATCGTCTAGATCTCGCACTTTTGTTCGTTATATCACCTAGATCTCGCACTTTTGTTCGTTATATCACCTAGATCTCGCACTTTTGTTCGTTATATCACCGACGCATTGCGACCTGGCTGATTTTTGCTGGAATCGATAGCACCGAAACCAGGGGCCGGTTAATTAAGTCCCCCAGATGATAGGGTGGCGTATCGTGGAATAAAATAAACTCGCGACTATACCGTGGTATACTCCGCTGGTATTTCGATTCCATCTCGACCTTCGTGTTTCCATCCCTCCCACCTCGTTCCTCTTCCATTCTCGAGCAGAAGCAACGACGACCCCGCGTTGTTCCCTCGGACGGACGGTAAATTGATTATCGATTCCGAATAAATTCCGTCAGCCCCGGGGCCGTTCCTCGATCACGCGGTGTCCTCTTAGCTGGATCGTCGTCGCAACGCCGCTCGAGGACCCTTCGAGGACTTCCGCCGGAAACACGGCTCTTTCCTCTACCCCTCCCACCGCCCTTTCTTTATTTAAAGACTCGAAAACCGGATTACGTGACTACCAGATGGGTCGAGTGTTTTCGATTAGGATGCAGTTACTCGGTCGACCAATTATTCTCATCGGTCATGTCCCCTGCACGAGGGATCTATGAATGACGCCAGTGGATCCACCGTGGTACACCATAGTCCTCGAACGTTCACATTTGTCGTGTTTGTAAGGAACGCGTTAAAATAGCGAAAGGTTATTACTCGCACGAACTTCGAAACAACATCTTGTTTTTCAAAAGTCTTCGTTACTAATTTTTCTAGCTTAACCGCTCGTTTCCTTATAAATTATCGACTTCCATGCTTCAGAGCTTTCCTCTTTAGTTCGCGGAACGATCGAGAGCTTATCTGTCCCTAGATTTATAGTAGTCCTATTGACTGCGGTCGATAAGACCCTTTGGGTGGTGACCACTAAGGCCCATCTGTCAGTAACCGGCAGGCTGGGTTTCTTGGATATTTTCTTACATGGTAAATAGCTGAAGTATGTCTGCATGTACGTACAGCAAACAGGAAATCTCAAGATTACATATACGATATTTACAATACGTTTATTGGAGATACGAGTCATGGTGGCGCTAGTGAGTTATGTGAAAAGTCGTCCTAAGGCTACCATAAGTAGCTAGAACTTCTTATTTATTAATTAATAAGGCTTTTAATTCATAATAATATTTTTGTGATTCGTCAGTGATACATGTTTCTAATAAATATATTTTAAATATTCTACACACAGTTGAATTATTTTTTAATTTATTAATGTAGTTTCAAGAGTTTTTTCTTGCTTCATGCATCATTATTGCTTCAAATGTTTCAGTTTCTCAAATTTTGTATCGCTTTTTAATATAATTGGTCCTGTGGATTAGTAGATTTAATTTTCGTCAAAGTTTCAGGAATCGATTCTTTGAGTAAGTAGTTTTGGGATAATCGTAGACTTATATTTGAAAAAGGCAAATTAAACGAACTAAGATTCAAAGGAGAATTATGTATAGGAACGAGTACATAGATTGCGGCAGAATGCAACCGCTTTGACAATCACAGATCGCAAACTGGTGCCGCGGTACTTTTTAACGCGAAATCTGAATAGTGAGATCTCGCTGCTTGACATTCGGACGGGTAAAATTGAAAAAAGGGGTAGAGTCGTTTGTTGTCCCGTTTTTGTGATTTCAGGGATGTAAAATGCGGTTCGGGGAATATCGGGACACGAGTTTGAAATTGTCCCGTGGGAACCGGGAGCTTTTTGCGCGCATTTTTTAGCGACGGCTTTTACATAAAAGATCAATGGCTTGGAAAGCTTGACGAGTTTGATTTTCTTTGGCGGAATTAACAATTGATCGAAACAGACGTGAGATGGAAAAGTCAACGTTAATCTAACCGAAGATGACTAATATTAAAGAAACAGTCAAAATTCCTGTAACTTTTTATGTATTAATTGCAAAATTTTTGTAACGAATCTTAAAAACAGCATATATTATACAATATATTTTATTATATAGGATAATCTATAAACTCTTGTTAGAATTTATTTTTCAGAATTAATTTATTTTTATGTATAATTACAGTTTTAATTTATTTTCAGAATTTATTTCTTGGGTTTATAAATTTACTTGCAATGGGTTGCTTTATTATAATTTTTATCAAACATTAATACACGTTAATTTTAATGTACATTATTATCGAATTATTAATATATTCATTTTTAGTATTATTTTCATTGTTAGTGGATTATCAAGCTGATCAGATTAAATTTTCGCTATACCATTTGAATTCAAAGCAACCTTCCATTTCTTTATGCATATCTCTGGAGTATTCTTTTTATTCGCAGAACTTCGATTATCCAAGCTGTCGAACTACATAACCCGATACACTTTATCCAAGAAAATACAGGACATAATATCCTGGAAATAGTGACAAATATAAACAAAAGCTCTTAAAATCGTTTCTAAAAGTCGTTCTAAAAATCTAGCTACGCAATTATCCTGGAACAAATTAATTTGGTTGTTTAATCGCGTTTAATCGCGTTTAATCGAAACCCTATGGGAAACTGAAAAGATTTTAGAATATAAATAAAAAAAATATTTCCTCCATGCACATAGAACGACACGGTAATAGAAATATTTGGGTTTTGTTCACCAGTAACGAAAATAACACAGGTCCGGTCACGTTACGCGATACACCTCTCTTATATTTTTTTCCAATTATGCACACAGGACAGATAAAACGTACAATACAAATTTCGAGATTTCTAAATGTACACTTCCTGTTCAAACATTTGCAAAGGCGAAATAATATTTTTATACGTTTCGTTCTTCGTTGTAACGGCTATCAAATTAAAAGGGAACGAAAATTTTGGCCCGTTTGTCCGGGCAGGAATCTGCAAATTCGTGGACGCGGTGGAAAAACTGAAAGCACGATCTCGTTTGCAAATCAGCCACGAGCCGGTACGAAAAGGCGATGATCGGAATCGCGGCTTGTCGAGATCAACGATTGTTTCGCAAATATAACCACCGGTTTCGCTTGTCCGTGTTTTTCCATGTTCCATCGTCCTCGTTCAATGCTACGCGGAAACCAATTAACCCTTAGCGTATCAAAGTGCAGTCACTCAGGTGAAGTCACTCGTTCAATACAAGTTTTCCTGTTGTTCATCCAGTTATACGAAAAATACATTGTCAGTGATTTTTCTATTTTCTCCCAATAACCCTAGCTGTTCTAATATTGTCACAGTTGTATTGTGAACGTTCATTACCATTTATTTGCATTAAACAGTAATCGAAGGAGAGGATAATTAGGTTAGATCAAAAGAAAAGAAAAAGAAAGTTGTATATTGTAATATTGAAATAATTGCATTTTGCAAATTGCAAGTTAATGTATATTGCAACTTACATTAATTCTACATAATTATTTTTAAATGGTTAGATTACTCGTGTAAAATTTTGCGAAAGAAAATTTTGATTTTAATCCTTTCAATTCTCGAGATATTCCAAAAATAAGCTTTCAACCCTTGCCTTTGAGGGTTGATTTCACCCCTTCGATATGAATGATGGGCGATTGGAAAAAATACGCGTGAAATATTTTTTCAAGCACTATCTCTCACATAAGTTTCATCAAAATCACCGTGTATGGGTTGAATATGTCCCAGATTAAAAGTTTCTGAATATCAAAATTTGTAAAACATCGCATATTGCAATTTGCCAATTGTTACATACTTGTTTCTTTCAATAACTAAAATTATTACTATTTATACCAGTATAAAAGTTAGCGATTTATTCGATATATTTTATTACTCCAAATTGCCATAACGAAATTTAATAGCTGAGTAAATATTTGTAAATCGTAAATATTAATTATAAACTTGAATAGCTCGTTAAAAAAATTCATGACATTAAAAATAAATAAAAATCAGTGAACTCACATTTTAAAAACGATTAATCGTATTTTATTAACAAAAAAAAATTGTTTTCCTGTAAATTAACTTTAAACGATACACGTTTAACCGAAGTTTATCAAACCTTCCGGTGATCATTACAGGAATTGGAAATGGAGGTGGTAAATGTATCGAGTAGTTAGGAACGATTTTATGTCATTGGAAAGTTGTATCGAGGAAGCGGTCCTATACTTTTTACTGGTTTTAATTAATCGCTGATTATTCGTATGACCTGTACTTTTATTTTACCTTCGTGCTCGCCGAAGATGGATTGCATTTGTGAGCGGTTTCAATGAGATACCCTTGATTAAGGGGACAGCTTGAGGATCGTTTTTCAGATTGCAAATGTTTAATCGTTACGAATGTAACGGTAGAATTGTTAAGAACAATTTCCTACATAATGTTGGTTTATTCAAATTTATTTCCGTTCAATTTTATTCGTAGCAATCGTGCATTATCGTGAAACAGGATTTTAATTATTGCTCACGATCAATCTCTCTTTCTTCGTAAACCATGCGATTCTATAATTTATTTCTCGCGTCTTTCTAACAACGAATTGATTTTACGTTAAATTAGAAATGCATTCGGCATGCTTACATACAATGTATACAAAGGAAAAGAGCATAACACTTTTTGCTAACTAAATTTCGATTTTATAGATATGCGACGTACATTTTACAGTCCACTTTTAATTAAATTCCTTATATTTATTAATGCAGCTTCCTCGAAAGCTTCATTAATGCATAATAATATTGAATACAGTTTGTACTGCATTATATGCAATTTAATATTTTAATTTACTTTCCTAAAACTTTATTCGTCTTTGTATAGCATGTACTGCAAAATAGGATTTTAATTATTGTAATTGAAGTTTTCAGCTGAAAGATGATTGACGTTCTTCTTTTTATCAATCATATGATCCAGCAAATTATTTCTTGCGCATTTCCTGCTCTGAATTGATTTAATACTCCAATTTTAATTAAATTCTTTCAAGGCAGCTGTATTAATGTAATATTACAAGCAGCTTTTGACGCAATTTAACGAAGTTTAAACTCGTACGAGAAGAGCAGTCGAATTATATTCGAATATACTCGAATATAAGATCTTCCATTCAGTAATGAAACAGTACCAAGCCAAACAAATCCACTGGAGCTACTAAAACAGTTAAAACGTCTTATTTCAGGATCTCTGTCTTTGCAATTATTGAAAATACATAGTTTTTTCCACTAAAATTGATATTAATCTTTATTTAAATAAAAACTTAATTAAGTACGCATATTCATTTCCATCGCATCTCTTTAATTACTATTACCAACGTACATACATCATATTCAGGTATACGTTACATGTAATCTTCATATCAAAAGAGCGCAAATTAATTATATTCTATTTTACTACTATACATACTATTTTACTATGCAAATCGCTGTTCAAATTTTAAGAAACTCGCTTGCTCCTTATACATCCTTCTCAAAATCGTTGCTAACCCCTCGAGAATTACAAAAAAGACAACATTTAATACACCATCCAGCGAGATCGCGGTAAAGATTTTAATTAAAGTAGGCTAAACTAGGATCCCTCGTGCCGTGAAACAATTAAAGTTTCCCATAGAAGTGAAGTGGGAAGGTGGCACGGGGGTGGAGGAAAAAAAGGAAGAAAGAACAAAAAGAAAGGCTGGGACCCGGTTGAGAGTGGCGAAAGGCGATCCGACCGATGAGGAGCTGAAAGATAAATTTCATCGGCCACGCTGACATTTGAGTTTCGAGCACCAACGTAAACAGAAAACTTTTCTCTTTCCGGCTCGGGGTGAACGGAAGTTTCCGGAAAATCTTTTCAGGGGGGTAAACCGGAAACGATGGGAAAGTAATTAGCTGGGTATTTACGAATTTAACACCATACTCTCGTTACGAGGGCGAGGAGCAGGAGAAACGGAGAGAGATAGAGGGAAAGAAGTCGTAAGGCGTCCTCTTTTTCCGTTCTGGGGTCGCTGTCGAGCTGCAGCTCGGACAGTTAATTAAAGAAACGAAATAAAAGGAAATATTTCGATTAAATGGCTGGTCGAGACCTTTTCAACCCTCGTTCGTTCGTTTCGATCGATTTCAGCTAGGAACGTTTTAGACCGACTTGCTTTGAACTTCTCTAGCTCGTGGACGCGAACACTCGTTGGAATTTATGCGATTTGTTATAATTTGTGATATGCGATTTGGGATGAATACCGTGAGAGAATTGGAATTCGAGTTTATTAATTAGGAAATTTAGTGGCGTTTATCTTTGGTTTATTTATATTAATTTTGTGGTATTGTAATGTTAAAATTTTGGAGTAGTTACTATTTCTTAATATTAATTGTTTATTGTGGTATTAATATTGATTGGAAGAATTTTTGTTATCATTATCTCTTAGAATTCATTAATATTAATATAGTATTTACTGACAAAAATTAAAAATATGGAAATGGTGTATAAAGTTGGCATTTATGCGATTTGTTATAATTTGTGATATGCGATTTGGGATGAATACGGTGAGAGAATTGGAATTCGTGTTTGTTAATTAGGGAATTTATTGCCGTTTATCTTTGGTCTATTTATATTAATTTTGTGGTATTGTAATGTTAAAATTTTGGAGTAGTTACTATTTCTTAATATGAATTGTTTATTGTGGTATTAATATTGATTGGAAGAATTTTTGTTATTATTATCTCTTAGAATTCATTAATATTAATATACTATTTACTGACAAAAATTAAAAATATGGAAATGGTGTATAAAGTTGGCATTTATGCGATTTGTTATAATTTATGATATGCGATTTGGGATGAATACGATTAGCGAAATGGAATTCGTGTTTGTTAATTAGGAAATTTAGTGGCGTTTATCATTGGTCTATTTATATTAATTTTGTGGTATTATAATGTTAAAATTTTGGGGTAGTTACTATTTCTTAATATTAATTGTTTATTGTGGTATTAAATATTGATTGGAAGAATTTTTGTTATTATTATCTCTTAGAATTCATTAATATTAATGTACTATTTACTGACAAAAATTAAAAATATTGATGGTCTATAAATTTTTATATCATTAAACGTCAAGTTTTTCTTTCTTCGAATATCTTGTATAAGAATTTACAAAGATATCTTATAAATAATATAATAAAAATATAATAATATTATAATGTTAATTGCAGGAATTAATTCTTTTCATTTCGGTTTTTAGAATTTATCAATATAAGTTTATAGTATATTGATATTAATTTTACAATATGGAATTATTCATATTAATTCCTATTGATTATTTAACTATTTTATTCATATTTTGAATTATTCCGTGAAAAGATAAGAAGTGATATTTCGACGGTGAAAGTTTCATTTACTTTTCCCATATTTGCGATGAATGGAGAATCTCTTACACGACTCTTTCAATTTTAACTATTTCAGGCTCGCGAAGATGAATTTTAACGAATTTTTTCCTCATATCATCAAGCATCGTTTCACTCTGTTTCACTTGGCAAATAAAATTTGCTCGGTAAAAGGTTCGTCATTACATTTTTAATTTCTCACAATATTTTATAACGCGATGGATCTGTTACGCGATCCTTTTAATTTTAACAATTTCCAACTTGCATGAATTTTTACGAATTTCCATCTCACGTCGTGCTATGAAATTTCACTCTGTCTAATTTCGTAAACAAAATTCATCCGATTAAGGGAACTGCGTTATACTTTTAATCTCTCTCTGCACAGGCTAATTACAGTAATTCGCCAACTCGTGTTCACCATTTCACAATCACTCGTTATTACGATTAATATGCATTATTATTTCACACTGCAGCGAAATAGATAACAGACGGACTAAAATTGACAAATAACAAGCGAAAGCAATAATCCTAATGCCGTAGTGTGTTACAGAGAGATACCGTGATTGCGTTGCAACCGTGGTACTGTTTTACACCGATCAATTTTCATTTTCGTTATCTCGTTTCATTAATTCGCGTTAGTGACCAACATTCTGTCATCAGTTTCTCTTTCACCGGTGTCGGGATAGGCGACTGATCAAAGAGTCCAGGGAAACAAAGGAAATGGGACAGTCGTGTGCCAACAACGATTATAAATTTGCTTACTCCGTTAAATAGCGCTGAACCTTTGGATAACAAGCTTACGATAATGCCATTGTAATTTACATATTTCTGAATTTACCGGCCGAAAATTCAATCGAAACTTCGTTCAATCGAGTCTAGCTACTCGTGAAATTTAATTCTCGCTTTATTCCTTCGAATTTTTCGATTTATCTTCCATCGAGAAATTCGAGAAATACGTATAACTCATGTGTTTTCGCTTTGCGTTCAACCTGTATCGCTAATATGAATTTTATTTTCCCCTCGAAATTTCGCGAATTGATTTCGCGCCATTTCCATTCGATGTTTTCCGCGTTGCAACGGGGATTGTTTAAAAAAGTTGGCCAGCAGCGTTGATTAAAAAAAATGACTCG
Organism: Lasioglossum baleicum; assembly: GCF_051020765.1. Classification (NCBI taxonomy): domain Eukaryota; kingdom Metazoa; phylum Arthropoda; class Insecta; order Hymenoptera; family Halictidae; genus Lasioglossum; species Lasioglossum baleicum. The sequence continues at coordinate 9,426 of NW_027471428.1, forward strand.
GAAATTCAACAAGCTCAACGAGGTTTTAACGATTTCGAAATTCCAACAGGAACGTAATGACAGAAACAATTCCTTCGACCTGGTATCATCGTCGTACTGCTACCTTGCCAATGTTTTGAATTCTACGCCGGAATTTCAATTAACAAGGTTAATCGAAATAGAAACGGGTCAGTTGAGCCCAAAAGCCATTAAATAATTGAAATTTCCAAGGCAAACATGTCGTCTTCATCAACGAAAATCCATGGTCCTGCGGTATCGAACATTTCCTTTGAGGAAACATTATACGTGCGATTATGCGATGTCTGCCCTGAATGGAGTATTCATTCACTGCTTGGCGAAGTAAATTCCTTTGACAAGTATATACAGAGTAATCAAAAAATAGAGTCTAAAGGAATAAGAAATATGTAAATATACGAGACTTTTAAAATTAATCCTTCCGATACAAAATCGATTTTTATTATTCATTTATATCGAACATTCAAAAAATGGTACAAACATAAAATAAAGTATAATGGTAATATTTTCATGTACTATTAATTACAAATATTTTTGTGTACCAGTACTTGAATCGAATTTTTTTTTAATCATGATTACATTCAATTTGTACCATCGTACAATTTCTAATTTTAAGAATCTCAACTCCAATAATAATAACTACAACAATTAAAGAGGAAAATAATGGCAATAATTATATTAAGACATTAAGAGAAAGATTTCCGTGCTTCAGGTTTATTTCCGTTTTGCGACCAGGATGTAATTTATGCACGAGATATCGCGAAATATTTGAAGCAGAGTTCCAAGTGAAATTCGTTTTCATTACCGTCATTGTAAAATTTTATTCGACGGAGGTTTAAATACAATTTATTCGTTCGACGAATGTGTACACAACGATGGAAATTATTGAGAAATTTTTATTCCTTCTAATAATCGAAGCCATGTACGAACCTCGTTTCATTAGCGTGCTTAATTGGTTCATTGGCAATTGACAAATTGCTAATTCCTTGACATCTCGATGTACCGATATCATTTCGATGTAATCAGCGTGGCTGTCGTATATTTGATGTTTGGTGTAATTTACTCATCGTTTTCATCATTTGATAAAGTGACGTCACTTACTCGTATTTCGTTTTTCTTTTTCTGTCCCTCGTTTAAATGACATTAGCGTTTATTATTGAAGTAACGTTTCATCGGCAATTACGCGCACATTAAAACGCGGAAATTTCATTGTCCGAAACACCATTTAATTGCACGCAATTTCAACGTAGTGCATCGGAATTCCAATCTCTTTCGCTCAGTTTACAGTTTGGTAAATTTTTGAGTTCGTATATGCCGTTCATCGGAATTTGTATTTACGATTTTCGATTATTTTTTCTCTTTCGAATCGAATCAATGATACAAATTTTTCGCCTCGATAATTTTAGTAATGATAAAGGAATGGAATTTAATAACGTGATTGTAAATAGATGAAATAAAGTTTAAAGAATGCAAGTACACGAATATGTCATTTCGAAGTCATATAGTGTTACAGAGGTGAATATCGTCGACATGGATAATGGATAATGGGGTGCACATGTGCCTTCAGCAGAATCTGAAGAATATGGGTTATGTTTGAGATAGGGAACGCGCTTTATCTACTTTGCCTGATTTCACATTATAGATAGCTTTTATAGCTATATAACTTTATTGGAAAAATTTATTGCGAATAAGTAAGAAATAAACAATTTGTTATTTTTTGAAAGAAGTAATTTATCTATATACAGACGTATAATCGCTAATTTTGGAGGCAAACTTAATTGGCGAAGACATTTTCCAAGCAGAGAAATATTCAATAATATAACATAAATTTGTTGTACATTTGAAAACCATAGCTTGAAATTTGTTAACGAGTTAACAAAGCGTGTAAAAGTCTCGATTGAATGATCTAATATAGAATCATTATTTCAGAAAGTACTAAAACAGATTTTGGTTGTGTATAACTATTACAAAAAATAACAGTTCATAAAGACTATTTCGGCAAACCAGATCCGATATATCTATGACGATATATCACGATGCAAGAAGCAACATCAAATTTATAGCTAACCTAATCTATCTTCATTTAGGTACATTAACAAAAGCTAGTAAAAGTTCAAGTCTATTGCGAACAACTTTATGACAGTTTCCAATCCTTATTAACAATCGATATTTCGGCACTGAACATTTAAACAATTAGAAACTTCATATTAAAAGTGATATTTTTGACAATTTTACTGATTTTTAAAGTAAGAAAACAATTTCTTGTATTACAATTCAGGTATAATTTTGAATGATATCACTCAGTAAGACCCGATATTTCTACTTCTATCTGTTAAAGTACCTTATTATTTAAAATCTCAAAAAAAGAAAAAAGTTAAATAATTTACAATACGAATCTTTTACTTCACCGCGTACTATGTGCCGAATCCATGATGAATTTCTTTTATCAAATTCACCTGGACTCCTTCAGTCACGCCTGTCGAATTTATCACGAGGACAGAGAGTTCCAAGCTGCAGCATTATGAAACAGTCATTTATTTCCATACATGATCATCGATATGCAAGTTGGATATTTATATTTAATCGTATAACAACTGGAGTAAGCCAGAGGATCGATCCCCCGTTGCGAATTCGCGAGCAATCAAGCTGGCCTGTCGAAAATGCAAAGCCACGATCGGCGAAATCCGCGCGAGGCCACGTCCTCGATCGACGACTGATTAAAATGCAATCGCCACGGTCTCCGATTAGCATAAACAAATTCTTGCTCCGCTGTCCCCTTCTTCCTGCGTTTTTTTCCTCAATTTCAACGCAGGTTCTCCGCGACGGTGGTGCCGCCAGCGATGGCGGTGTTTGCACGCCAGCGCCATTGAACGCGGTGTAATCGACGGTCGCGTGTTTGCCGGGGAAAAACAACCGGCGACAATTAGCCGGCCGATGAAATTAATTTATTAAAACGACCGATCGCTCGTTACCCCCCGTCACGTTTTATCGCGTTTATACCGACCCACGGTTCCACCCCGTCTCGTTGTCTCTTTGTTATTATGGCTTGCTCAATTTGTTGCTTCCCCCTCCTCCTTTCGCCTCCTCTCTTTAATTTCGCTCTTCGTCTCGGTTTTTCGATCCCAGCACGCTGTTTCGTGGGTATCAATTTTATCGAACCGCTCCGGGCGATTGAATCGAGAGGGATTTCATCGCGAATGATTCGATTAACGAGTCGCGAAGAATTGTTCTTTTTCTGGGCAGCTCGTTCCGCAATGGCGGCGTCGCTGCGATCGTCGAAGTTTCCGGAGTTAGAAGCTCGATGAAAAATGGGTTCGACCAGCTATTTCATCTATTTTTCAATTCTCTCTTCGGAGAATTAACGCGACTTGCTCCTTTGAACAGGTGATGTTCCGAATGAAGCCGCGAAATTTTGGTCCCGGTGAAACTTTCGTTCGGTTCAGGGGATGAATGTTGAGTTTACATGGATTCTTAGGAATTTTCTGATTCTTCTGCAGCTTAACCCGGTGTCGTACTTTAATAAGTCTGGCTTGTGATGAGAATTTTGATCCCAACCTATATATTACGAGTTTGACTCGTAATTAACAGTTGGAACCAAATATAAACATCACGAGTCGAAGCCGTAGTTTTAATCTCGAACCAAGTATTGTAAGAATTGTTGGGTAGTTGACAGAGAATAGAGTGTTTTTGAAAGGAGTTATTTTTTAATAACAAAACGATTTAACTGATTATCGACTGCTTTATAACTATATTACATCCAGCTTAGAGTTATCTTAGAACTAACTATCCTTCGTCCTTGCAGTTCCATTTAAACCTTTTATTCTATCCTCTTTCGTACACAGGCTTTCCTTCTCATTCACGCAATTCCCACGCATCCTGGCCCTTGGGTGGGCCAGACACTTCAGACACTTGGGACGTATCCCTAATCTTTCACTCACATCTAACATTCGTCTCTATCGTAAACTACCTACATTCGTTCTGGGTCTCAACCACTCTTGACATTCACTCAGGACCGTATTCATTCCATTCCTGCAGTATAAATATCTCTAATGTGGTCTTTTGACTCAACAAAGGCCATGTGCTATCTAAGGGACAGTTCTGATACTCCAATCTCACCGCTTGGTTCCTTCCCCTACCATTTGGACGCAATTTTTGTACCCGAATTCTCCGAGTTAAATGGTACGAAACGAGGTTCAGATCGTTTTTTCCAAAGTTTCTCGGGAAATAATTTGTTCATCGGATGATAGGAAGTATTTATTTATGCAGGATCGTAATTTCGAGGAGGAAATTGACTTAAATAGTGGCGTCTTCTTTGTGGAATAGGATAACTCTATTAATAAATAACAGCTTAATGGATTATATAAACTATGTACACCCGTTTCGATTAACCACAATCTCTCTCGATCCTTTATTCTTTGAACTGATTTCTAATCGTACTCTAAACTAACTGACAACTGATTCTGAACTACTATTAAAAACTGAGAAAGAACTGACCTTAAACTCTCATTTATAAAGTGGACAGGAAATGGTTTAAACCTTTCATTCCATCTGACTTTGTTTCTCATTCTCATATTTCACACATTGGATGGATATCATAAACATTCAGGACCGTACTTATCTCATTACTAAATTTACACGGAGGACAATTAATGTATTTGTTATTTAATTGCTTATCTGCTTCACGTGAAATAAATTGTTTATTTGGCGAAGATATTGGCAATTCGATTCTGATGGAATTATTTGTTTTTTTTTTTAATATACAGTGTCATACATTTATGTTGTTATTTCGTTTTGCCAATACTAGGACACGTTTATTACAATTATTGAAATATTTGCTGTTCAATATTCATCTCCAAATATTATTCCAGGGACAAGCTTTTAATTAAGAAATGGACGCAACTCCCTGAAATTTTTCATTTCATCGTGTACCTAGTCTAACGAAGAATACATGATCAATACGTTGAAATATACCGAATCTGTCACGTTGTCAAATAATAGTTCACATTTTTCGAAATTATTTGAAACATTTCCCAAGTCCAAGTCTAATTTTTTTAACCAAGCTCTCATTTTTTGACAATTCTGTCATATGTTAAATATGAAACTAAATAAATGTAACGTGGTCGCAATTTTAATTTTCATCCAGCAATATTTTAACCCAAAACTGTGCTATTATTATCGTTAAAGGACGAGAGTAGGATTACGGTGTCTGACATTTAAGTATTATCATTTCATTGACCATACCGGACTCTCTGGTCCCCAAGTTGCCAACTATTTGCCTCGACCTCTTTTTCTCTCGTCTTCCCCTAACTCGATTTTCCATTTCGCGAGCAGGTCGCCTTTAACAGGCCCCGCGATATCCGGTCGTGGTTTATTGGACAATAAATGTTTGAACACATAAACGAAATGCGATGCTGCGACGCGGCAAGTTATTAAGGAAACGTGCGGCTCGTACCACGCAAAGGCCGCTTTCCACCATTTTCCAGGGTGAGTTCCTGCAATTCAGGACCGTATCTATGGCAAATATCTCCTAAAATGTCATTACAACCTAATACTGTCATTCCTTAAATTTCTATCATGCGAGCTCTCCCTGAAACTCTCTAAATTATCCTAATTTCCCGTCGCTCGACCTGATTTAATAAAAACTATATTCTTACCTTTCGCAATCCTTTAATGTAAACCTTGGGAACCTTGTAAATAATTTAATTTAACGTTTATTAGGATAGGTGTATTTTTAAGTTTTACGATTAAATTACTTATTAAATTCTTATTTAATTCTTATACTTATTCTTTAAACTTTCGTTGCGTTTAGACTCTTATATGTATTTAAATTATATTACTTTAGGAAACCTTGATATTATTTTTAGTTTAGGATCTAAATAATTTAAATAATTTAGTTCAGAGTCTAACAAGATGTAGCTTATGATAGTTATGGCTACTAACTATAAAATAGTTATAGCTTCTATAATTAAATACAAAGTAATTTTGTCTTTTTTACTATCATATTTCATCTCTATGAAACTATCCAAATTATCCTTAATTAGAATTTCTCTAATTAATAACATAGCCTTCATTTAACGAGGACTATATTCTCAATTATCTTTTACAAATCTCTAACGTATACCTTGGGAACCTTGGAATTACTTTTACAAAAGTAATTCGGAATCTGTTAAGTTTGATGTATTTATTGGTTTTTGTAATTAAATGTGAGGTAATCATGGGGGATGGAAAATTGGGTCTGTAAGGTTTAGTTGTAGGTTAACAAGAAAATTTGTACAGCCCTGTCAGTGTAAGCGTATGGGTACACACAGCTGCCTACGTTTCTACAACTAGCAATCTAGGGAGCAAAATAACGCTGCAAAATAACTGGTCACCTTTCATACACCATACGCTGGTCGTACATGCGCTGCGGTATAGAATTTCCAAGAAGCAACAACGACGATTCCGTGTGTCTGTTCGGGGTTAAACTCGTGAAGTTTGCGACTGCAGATCGGTGGAACGGATTTTTCAAGTGGATGATGCAGGTGAAATGAACGAAAAGTATATTGCACGTAATTATTTCATTGATCGGAGGGTTGCGTTGAGGGTTGTACCAAGCGAAGAGAAAATTAAATTAAGAGGATAAAATTCACCTTTGTCATTTGACGTCGGTAATATTAATCTTGAATTTAATATTCGTCTGGTATAGAATTAATATTCATAACAGATAATGAATCAAATGTATTTTGGAGATGGTATTTTTTTGAGATTTATTTCAGTATAATTTTCATTTATTAACTTAAATGTTAAGTGCCACTTGTTCGATGTGAAATAGAATAACTTCAAATTATGCTTCGTTCAGTTGAATAACGTTCTTGAGTTGCAAAGGGATGAAAATTAGATAAATTTAAATTAAAAAGAAAATCAAATTGGGAAAGGAATAATTTTACTTCGATTTATTATCGTGGCTGTCAAGTGCTGAGTATTAAATATGGAATTGTAGTATTATTTTAATTCGGTTTCATTTACCGGAAATATTGATAAATAATTAATACGACACTTTTAATAAGTAATGAGTCGAATAAATTCTGGAAATGCGAGGGATCGAACATTGAGATAAGTTTAAATTCAAAATAGGAAAGGATATATAATTAAATTAACTGTCAACGCGAAAATTTAAAACAGTTATCAAATATAAATATACTCCAATAATTTTAACGTAAGTCTCGATTGGTTGAAACGTAAATAAAAAATCAGTACCATTAATAATTACCAAATTAATGATACTTCTGACAAAACAAGAAGTCTCGAGTTACAATTTCAAGACGAAGTAATTAATTAATTTATTCACGAGCAAGCTTAATATCCGAATAATTAAATAGCCCAATAACGATCTCGATGTTACGAAAGTCATCTTATTCATAAATAAATTCACGAATTAATAACTGTTTCGTTACATATCCGTGAAAGATTCTTCAATAGGATTTTTCCTTAAATTAGTGAAATATTCCCGTTCTAAAGAAATTCGAAATAAATGCAGAAAATAATGGTTATCGACAGAGATAATAACTGATTTCCGACCTCGTCGTTAAGCTCTGACGGAACGCGTTGTTATGAACGATATCGGTAAAATGGAAGGCACTGAAAGGCGGAAAAGCGGGGAAAAACAGCGGAATCGTTGTAAACGGTGACATTGTTGTCGACTTTCACACAAGGGCGCGATGTCTGTAATAAAAAAACCGCGTGTTCCAGTGGCTCGAATTGATTGTCGTTTTGACGTCTGCAACGAGGCACGAGCGTTTCGTGGAACTTGTTTGCCGATTCGACATCAGCCCGGAAAAATTGCTACGCGTGTATTAATAAAACAAAAATTGCATAGTCCGAAAAAAAAAAAAAAGGAAAAATATTCCCCTCGAGTGTTCGGCCAAAGTCACGTGCCACTGGGATTATGTAATACAGGGACGCGTATAAACAATTTAATCAATTAAAATTGTTGGGAAGAATTATTCGATTGCAGCTTTATTCGATACAGTATATTACGCCGATTGTAAACGAAGGGCTCGGTATTGTTATCGTTACTCTGGCCATTTCGACAATAGCATTTACATAGCTGAAACACTATAGTTCGTTCAGTTTGACATTGTTGTTTTCGATTTATTTTCTTATTTATTTTAGGTTAAATTTTGTTGTATTTTATTATTCTATTTACCTCCTCATTTTCTTCTACTATTATTTATTATAATATTTAATTCCTCTGATATTTTTATTTCTTTTAATTTTTCAATTTCATTGGAATCTATTTATTTGATTATTTAATTTATTTATATATTCCTATCTTTATTTTGTATCCTGATTCTACTACGATTTTATTTATTGTATTTTATAATTTCCATTGATTTCTTTATTAATTCACTATCTCGTTTTTTTATTTTATTTTATTTATTTCACTGTTAATTCTTCATTTGGCTTTTTTTATTTATTTTACTGCTTGACTTTTCGTTGTATTCTTAATATCTATCCGATTATTTATTTTAGAAATGTTTTGCTGCTTTTTCAAGTCGATAATTTTTTTTTATATAAATTGTAATCTTTGGTTTTCGATATCACGAATTCTGTCGCTTTATAACTTGAGGATCGCTGACACAATCGCGTTTTGCAGTCGTCAAAGGTATTAATAACATATCGATTCCTTGATACGCAATTACTACCATCGAGCATTACTGTAATGTAGTAATAGCTTTCATTGGAATATACGATTGATTACATTCAATTAAGCATACAGATTATTTTGCATGTAGAAATATTTATCATATCGAAACGCGATGATTATATTAATATTTGAAATTGACGAAATGTTCCATCAGTCTTATCACGAATGTGTTACACGTTCATTTCACTGCGAAATTTATATAAATTTCCTTTTGTTACTTTCATAAATATTTCCTTTCACTCTGTGTAGGAAATATTTACACTCTTGTATAATAATAATTTTTACCACTTGCTACTCGCTGAATTTAAAGCAGACATTCGTTTTAAATTCTTTGATCAAAGAATTATGCTATTAATTTTTATCAACTAAATATTATTATCGATTAATAATAAATATTCTGTGAAATAATATTTCTATCTCCCTAATTCCTATTTTTTAGCATTAAAAAGTTTTTTACGATATTAAAACTGCTTTGCTAAAAGAGATTTATATTTATATTTATAATCAAATCATTTATAAATATAACATGCAGGATTGTTCGATTTTAATATTTCATATACATATGACTAAATTATTTTCAACTTGATATTGATCATTAATTTTCACAATTTAACAAAATTCGCTACTTTTGTGTAAAGAGTTAAATTAATTCAAAATCTATCTGCAAACGCACAGGGTTGCTGCAATTTCTTAAAAATTTCAATTACGCTTTAATTATAATCTGACATTAGAACGTTAAAGTAATATAATATACCTTGAAACGTCTTGATACTTTGCGTTGAAATTAACTTTGACAAGTTCTAAGCGAAACAACGCAGCACGCAAAGCTTTCAAAGCTGCAAGAGGCGCGAGAGCGTGATGCTAATTTTGCAACATGGCGTCCAGATTCGAGGTCATTAACGAGGCGGAGAATATGGATCGTTTAATGAAGATCTTCTTAACTAGAGTGGAAGAGTAACTTGCTTGTGAAACGAAGGTCGAAAGGAAGCACGAGGAAGACGAACGAGCCAAGAGAGAGCCTTTCAAAGGCTGAATCCTCTCGAACTCCATATTTCTTAACCCCTTAAAGACCGAATTATCTTTAAAAATAAGATGAAATATTCTCGCATTTTTTTATTATTGATTTAACAAGAAACTTAAATTTTTTAATTATTTATTTAGTAAAAATCCCGATTTTCTTTGTTATCTAATTTTTTCATTTAATATCGTTTCCAAATTTTTTATTACCGATTTGGTATCATTTCCAACTTTTATTTATTATTTGATTGAGTAAGACTCCCGGATTTATATTACAATTCTTAATAATGCATCGAGATTTCGAATTTTTAATTATCAAAATTAAAAAAAAATCTTGCTTACGTTTTTGCACGAATTTCATGATGAAATAGAACTGTATTAATGCGAGATAAAGGAATTTTAGATAAAATGGAAACCGTGTTAATAAGGCCGTCGAGGGGTTAATTACTGCGACTGCAAGATGGCGTAAACCGACACGTGTCTTTCATCGTTTTTATTCGATTCTCGAAGAATCGTGTTCGTCGATTGATTCAATCGACGTTTCGAAAGTTTCCCTCTGGCAACTTGAGTGTCTGAGCGAAAGTAAAATTCTTCTTTTCTATTTTCGTTTCCGTTTCCTCTGGATGATCGAGTTAGTTTTCAGAGGAACAATCGATCTTCTGGGTTAACTCCCGAGCATTTTCCGACGAGCAGCTAGTCGAGATTCGGTTCGATTTGACGCGCGAATCGTGCAGGAAGTACGATCGGTGATTGCAACGTTTTGTAGAACAATCGGGAATTAAATTTTTATGCTTCGATTCGGGAACAGAGCGAACGTCTGTGATTGCAGAAAAATGTCGAGTCAAGTGGTTACATGGTTCAACGCCGGTACAACTTTTCATTTCTGCAGAATGGAAACCCGTGGAAATATTCGGTTTCGAGAGAATCTCGTATTGAAAATAAGAATAATAAAAGCAATTTATCAGAATGAATTACCGTGAAATATGTTTTTGAGCGATGTTAGTTAAAGTAAAACGTTGAAATACAAATATGAATTTATTTCGTATTTTATTGATTTTGCTTACCTTCGGACAAATTGAATAATGATACTTAATAAGATGTGTTTATATATATTATAACTTGTGTGGAGATCAGTATTGTTTGAAAATGCGCGATGACGATGGAAAATTGTGTAAAGAATTATAAATGATATCCAGCGTAATAGTGTCTGGTTCCTCTGGGAGGCACGAGTAATAACAGACTCGCATAACTTTAATACAGGGAATGTAGTTTTACATCTTGAGAGATGAAAATTTAAACGGTTAAAATAATTCCACCGTCCAGGAGATATGAAGTTCGTTATCCGGGAATTTTGCCGACAGCCCTGAGATATCAGTCGAAAAAGCTCTTTCATATAGCAATTTCGCTCATTATTGGAGTAATTCCGCGTGGAGACGAACGACACGTACAATATATTCACAACGTCGCGAAAATTAAAAAGTAATCGTGCTCGCATTTGCGAATTACCATTACCGTTACTATTGCTCGCAAAAATTCTCCCGTATGAAGCTCCATCCCGGAATTGATATACTTAAAACGAAGATCGTTCGAATAATTCCATTACCATAATTTTCAATTTTCTTCGTTCTACCGTAAATCACTAGACTATTATTTTGTATTAATTTAGACCAGGAATTAAATAAAATAATTATAAGATGTTTAATTAATTCGTGCTGAATTTATTTGTAATTTGTATTAATTGTTACGTCGATATAAATCAATTAATTATTTCGTTTAAAAGTTTATCTTGTTTTTCTTGTCGTGTAAAAATTGCTGTTCGATATGATTGGTTATCGATGTTTGCATATTTAAGTGTCGAATTTTGGAAGTGTTAAATTGTATTTACGCAGATCTGATAATTGAGTGATTGCAAGTTCACGTGCTGACGTAATTACGAGATGATATTGGCGATTGAAAAGCGAAAACAGAGCGATTTGAGAGTTTCGAGAATGACGATAGATAAATCTGTTCATTACTAATTGACAATATTTTCATTCCATTGAAACAAGATGTCTCCTGTCATATATTCGAAATTTCATGGAATACTCTCAAACTTCTATCAACAGCAAATTGCCATTAAATCGCAATATAAATTGCAATAAATTCCAATCTAACTTTCGAAAATTATAAATCTCCTGTTTCGTCATATTTTCAAAATTCCTCGAATAACTCTAAGAACAAAAAACCTCGAAATTTCCATTCCAATTATTATAAAGAAGCTTTAATAATTACAACAAATTCCTTACCCGATCTTCGATAATAATTAACATCCCGCACCATTCTATTCTCAAAATTCCGATATACGCGCACATACGTACAGATTTATTTGCAATCTGGTTATATCGATCACAATAAGCAAATCGTATTTAATGTTAATTAGTATACAGATTTAGATAACATGCCCAATCGCGTACACCTCTCGCGACTATATAATTATTGATTCGTGTATACACATACACAGATAAGCCGGGAAACTTCAGAAACTTCCGAATTTCCACCGCGGCCATATTTGCGAACTTCAATTAAACCTCGCGAAATTTACAGCCGCAATTACTCCCGGGAAGTATCCATTACGCGACCGCGGGAATTTGAAAAACAGAAAAAGGATATACCGCTGCCGATAGCAGCGAAACAGCCGAAGCCAAACAATTACTTAATTAACCCCATGCATTTCGCAGTCGCGCCATAATTCCCGAGGATACCGAACGGAACCCGGTAATTCTTATCTCTTAACACCTCTCTTGCCCCCCTTTAGCCCGAACGTTTCTTTGCCAACGGAGAAATATATATCCCGGCCGTTCTTAGCGGATTCTCCACTCAATTCCAATAAATATACATGCATACACGTAACCGTGCACACGTATACGAACGTGGCAATGCCGTGGATGCCAGTAGCAAATAAATAGCTGATATAGCGGTATAGGGGCAGCACGGATGGGGTGGGACATTACGGCGTCCTTTCATTGAAGGGGCGCGCGAACACCGGGGTCGGCGAGATTTAGAGAGGTTTAATTTTCCAAAAAGGGATTTGCGGCCAAAGCGACGCCCGTGTCGTCGATTTATCGCCAGGGACGCAGTCGTGGAAAAATCCGAAGGACCGATAAACGCTTCGTTCCTTTTACCCCTATCGGCCATTTTCTTCCTCCTTCCTCCAACCCCTTGCCATTTTCTCCTGCTCCAGAGAGGACGATTGGGAATGGATACTGTTGCGGCGTAGAGGTCTACATTTTTCTATCGATTTTGCATATTTTATAATTTATAGGTCACGCGACGTGTCAATCTCCCGCGAATTCGAGTTCGTTCTGCGAATGTTATGCTTCTATTCGATCCAATTTTTTTATGGGATGCATCTCATAGTTTTCGAATATCCAGATAACCGTGAATTTTTTAAATCGCTACGTATATTTTCCTTAGGTTATATCGAGTATGTTATATAGAGATTGAAAGGATAAATCAGAGTCAAGAAAAGGGAGATGTTTGGGAATTTTATCGAGTAACCACGAGGTTTCTTGACACGAGGTTTTCGTCATCTTTTGTACTCATATTTGGAGAATATTCACAATTTTTTTCAACGCAAGATCGTGAAAATTGTAGAAATTATGTAATGATATGTACAAGCAGGTTTAAGAGAGGAATTTGGATGTCTGACTTAATAGCGTTGTTCTACTTATCGAAGATGAGAAAATCGAAGCGTACTATTATTACGTCTTTAAATAGCAACAATTTGAACAAGTTAATAAAATGGTGTCAACAACAGGACGAAATGTATCATGAATTTGATTCAACATCAATAACCACAAATTAAGTTTGCATTGCATATATGCATTGCATATGTGCATTGAATACATATTTGATTACTAATGAAACTACGATTCGAGAAATCGAACACTGACGTTCTGGAGTTTTCTGGGATTCAAAGTCACTGATGTTCTATATAAGAATATACTTTTTTCGGTATGAATAGGGTCGGTTTGATGAAACATTCGATGGACTGTTTTAGTTGGGTTCATTGTTGAAAGTTTAGATCGTAAAGGGTGCAGCTGGACGAGTTTTGGTTGTAATGTCCTGCAATCTGCAGTGTGTTCCGTGTCGGATAATATTAGTTTTAAATGTAGTTGATATTTAATTAGGAACTTTGTTTTGGTACTAATAAGGCCAGTGTTTGACATCGCGGCTGTCACGTATAACGAGCGTTTTATGTACTTACAGTGGTGTGCTATGATAACTTTGAAACTTACTTTTTCCGAATTACGAAAAGTGTAATGCGATGTTTCAAAAATTTCTAATACACCTTTTATGTTGATTTTAACCAGAAGTTAATTTGTTATTTAATTACCTAATGTCACCTAATTATCGATGAATTATTAATGTATTATATAATTCTAATAACATACGAGAAATAAATTACTCGTTGAGTTCGTTATTTATTAAGAAATTTAAATTCGTTAAATTTACAAAGAACTCGAGTTACATGAATTGTAATATATTCGTTACGAGGTTGAATTCATTTACTTAGAAATTCATTAATTCCACAAGAAGGCAGATACTTTTATCACGATAGTTATTTAATTATTCTTTGTCGTAAAAACTAACTCCTAGAATATTACAGATTTCATAACATTCGATACGTTGCTCTAGCAACGTGAAATTACCACCGTTGCATTACCTAATATGAAATCATCTAGTTATCTGCTGCTTATCTAGCTTATGATCATTAATAGTTACGTAATCGTATTACTTTACTAAGCTGTTCGTTAGCGAGCACATCTCCACATTTTCGCCACTTCATTCGTCACACACACGTTCCACGTTTCGCTGTTCTCTGCAGCCAGGGAACGTAATCCAGAAATCCGAAAACTCGGCTGAAACGAAACCTGAGAAGATACGCGTTTCGCATCTACAAAATACCCGAAACAATTCACCGCGATAAATCTCGTGGACGGAATAACGCGAGGCGAATTTCGTCTGCCGATTATATCGATAATCCGGCCGCTGCCGTTATCTAAATCTGTCGAAATAAAAATCCCAGCCGTCGAGCAGAAACCGTCGGAAGTTGTCTCGATCCTGGCTCAGGATGCCGGTTTCACGCACGAAAAAGTTGAAGGGGGTGAATTAAAGGCGTGGAAGGAAGGTCATTTATCCCGCCCTATCGGCATTATCCGCGCAGAGATTCGCAGTATCTGGGGGTCGAAACTTGGAATAAGGGTATCGACGGGGCGGAAGAGCCGGTTGCGAGCGGAATTAACCGGTAAGATAAACTTCCGGCCCGTAAATTCCCGCGGCGATGTTGCCGATCGAATTAGAAAGCCGTCTTGGGCGTTCCTACTGCCGGGGCTTGGCCTGCTCGAAACGGTGAACAGAACGCCTATTAAATTTCACTCTTGTCGTGCGGAATAAATCCAGCTAGTAGTCGTTCATTACTGCGTTGCATCTCCGTTCAGGGGAAAAAAAGAAAACACGCTGGATTACGGTCGCATAATGAATGGCCACCTCCTCTTCCGCTTATCGCCGACCCTGGTCCCGATTTCGGCGCAACCCCTTCGTGCATCGGTGGACACTTCGATTCCTATCTCGGAAAACATTTTCCTCGGATTTAGACAATCTTTTTTCGTTATTTCACCGGGTTTCTCTAGCATTTATTTCTACAGGGATTATTTTCCATGCATTTCTTTCGACTTTTTTTTACGCTGGAACTACTCATTTGTAATTTATACCTAAATACAGTGCGTGCAATTGGTATTAATTAACACTAGGTTTACAGGACCCGTAAATTTGACGTATGGATTACTCCATTTGTGCGATATTACCAGATATAATTAACTTATATTGTGTCTGTTAATATTGTGATTATTTTCTAATTAAATTCATCGTTTGTTTTTTAAAAAAAATATGTGGTTTCCTTTACTCTCAAATCTAATGGGTATCAATAGGTAAACAAAAACTGTCCGTAAATCTAGTGTTAATATGATATAATGAAAATAGAAGAGTATATATAATCGTGACCCTACTTTAATAAATATCGATATAGGTGTAGAATAATTTAGTAGAATTTTAGATTTATAATTGATACAGTATATAAGAACTAATTAGGCTAAACCGACAAAAAATGATAAATACAGTTTTACAAATAAACGGATTAAAACGACTTAAACAATTTATGACAAATAGCAATTTTATAACGATTGGGTTAATGACTGTCCTTTTGGTAGAAATATCTCTCTTTAAGCTTTCCTTCCTACTTTTCCATCACGCAGACTTTCTTCGAATGCGT